>NW_020442464.1:1122997-1136574 GCF_000699045.2 Agrilus planipennis
CCCCCCCCCCCCAACTTGGTCTACCATGACTTTTTGCCCAAACACCCCTAAAGCTACGTAGCTTTTCTTTCAGTTTTTTCAGGTTTCCTAAAAAAAAATATGTTCTTCTTTTTATTTTAACTTTTAATTCATGTCTTCAACGGGTACAAATGGTCAGATTAGCTACTCATTTATATCTTGAATCACAGGAAATTGTTCATTATTAGTGATGAATAAAGCAAAACAACTGCCCCAGTCTTGCTGTTGGTCGTGGTGTTGCTATTGGTCCAATACTTCTAGTCTAGATCTTGGTCTTGACCTTGCATAAATTCCTTACAGATAATGCCTAACGTAGACAAATATATTAAACACTATTTTTGTCAGTATAAATGCTACTGGTGTAATAACAACGGCTACTCTTTATATTTATGTTCCCGTAAGTACTTCACAATAAAAACTGTGACCACTTAAATGTTTGTCGGATTATAGGAGGTATTTTTCTCTGGAATTGCTTGAAGTAACACTAACTTATAAAGAAGTTAGAAGCAGATTAACACATTCTATTATTTATCCCCTGCCCGACCAAAATCTACTTTCTTTAAGATGTTTTGAATTGTTTAGATACTAGTTGTCGGTTCATTAATTTCTGACAAATCGATATCCTTATTCAAAAATAACCTCTACATTCTGGTCTTATTTATATTTCAGTGCTTTTTAAAGGAATATACATTCTGATTGCCTGTTAATTTGCGATCTGTAACTAATATATTCTTTTTTATGTTTAGATTCATTTATAAATCAGTGAATTGGAATTAATTTTCTTTGTATCTTGTTATTTCATTCTTTATGCATAAGGAATGTTTTAACTTGTAATTTGCCTTATTTATTCAGAACTTATTCTAGTATTTACAATCAATTTTGTAAAATGAATAAGAAGCAGAAAACATCTACCATGTAGATAACATCGATTATCTTAATTACGTGTGTAAGAATTTCAACATAGAAAATTCTCAAAATTTATCCAATCAATTATATATGTGTATAATTTCATAAGGGTTCTTGCCGTTCTTACTGTTTTTAGATGAGTGTAGAAATAAATGAACATCCTGTATATATGAAAAAGTCGATAGTACTTTTTTACTTTAATTTCGAATACTTTTTCAAATGTTAGCATCTTTTTTTGTAATTATAGTATGTACAAAAGTTTTGGAACACCCGAGTAAGTTGTTGAATAAGTTTCTGAAAATAAAAGGATATTAACCTTTTAGATCATGGTTCAAAGACTAGATAAGGTGTTCCAACTTTTGCCTTTCTCTTAACATCAAATGTGCTTACAGTAGGAAAGATAAGTTGCTCTGAAGGGAGTTTTGAAACGAATCAGATCTCCTTTTTTACTTTCACTTCAACACCCGCTTCACTAGATTCATTTCCGACTTTTTCAATTTTCACCTCTATCGGAGTGCAATCGGGTGCATCATATTATTAAGTCCGAGAAAGTTAGGCTTCGAATTGTGTAATAGCATCGATCTTTTAGGGTGGGAATACGTTTACCATTTACTGAAGATTCAAGCGATAATAATGCTTTGTTTGGACTTGTCATATATCTTGGGGTATAAAATAGTTATGAGCAAATCTAAAAAGTTCTCACCATAAAACTTACGCTATGCTAGCAATAAGATGTACTACAAGTAGGGTGCCAGTAAGCGTAAAAAAAGATTCGTTAACGAATATTTCAATTTTTTTCTTTGTTTAATTTTATTTACTGGTCGTATAAACCACACGGTCGTGAGAAGTCTGTTTGACTTTTTTTATTTATTCGGTTATCGATAACAAAAGAATATCGACAACTATATATAACTGTCAATACATCGATAACTATCGATATATCGATAACAATATTAGCAACTGATAACTATCGATATCTGCTTCAATATATGAACAACTATCGATGTATCGATAATTATCAATTTGTTTTGTAAGTAGGTACTTATTATTTCTTAGAAAATATCTAATTTCGAAACTATTAAAAAAAATCCATAATTACCCATATATCAATTAACATTAAGGATTTTTATAACTAGATAAAAAATAGTTATCGATATATCGATATACTTATTCGATCGATAAATGGATATTTTCTCACATATGATGGCCTTTGATTGCGGAAAACCCCGCCTTTTTTCGAGGTGTAATCCCACTAAATCCATAAAAACATCAATGTAACTGTTAAATTTTTTCGCTGTGATATACTCCTGTTGGTAATCAGCCCCAACAGTTACTTATCTTCATGCTGCTTTAGTCCATTTGTTTTTATCAATGTTTATACGTATTTGTAGCTTGCATTTGGGATTTCTTCTATTATGATTTAGAGGCGATGAATAAGGACATTTGCTAAAGTAGTATTTATTCCCATATCTAGATTAAAAGAGTTATTTTGTTAGTGAATAATACTACTTCTGATGCTACAATACGAAGAAGAATATGGTTGAAAGTCAGTGCTATTTTGAGAAATCAATGGCACTCCTACCAGTGGCTCGAATTTCAACTGAGCTTTTGAGTTTCATACTTAGAGGTCTTCCATAAACGACGTAGCTCGAATTTCGATGCTTTTAGACCCCCCCCCCAACTTGGTCTACCATGACTTTTTGCCCAAACACCCCTAAAGCTACGTAGCTTTTCTTTCAGTTTTTTCAGGTTTCCTAAAAAAAAATATGTTCTTCTTTTTATTTTAACTTTTAATTCATGTCTTCAACGGGTACAAATGGTCAGATTAGCTACTCATTTATATCTTGAATCACAGGAAATTGTTCATTATTAGTGATGAATAAAGCAAAACAACTGCCCCAGTCTTGCTGTTGGTCGTGGTGTTGCTATTGGTCCAATACTTCTAGTCTAGATCTTGGTC
This sequence comes from Agrilus planipennis, assembly GCF_000699045.2. NCBI lineage: Eukaryota > Metazoa > Arthropoda > Insecta > Coleoptera > Buprestidae > Agrilus > Agrilus planipennis. Next base: position 1,125,882 of record NW_020442464.1, read on the forward strand.
TTGACCTTGCGTGTTAAGTCTTGGACTTTCTCATTTAATTTGATACTTTAATCATTTTCTACAATAATTTAGTTTGTAGGTACATTTTGAACAAAAAATAGAAAATAAAAAAAGTTTTTTCTTGTTAATCGGTTTATTATTTGAAACTAAAAATGTGTTAATAACCTTCTTTTAACTTCTCAATTTACAACAGATAACATTCCTTTTATAAATGAATTCGTTTCAATTTAGCATGCGTCCTTAGAACAAAATTCTATATGCTCCTGCTGAGTAATATTTTTGGTAAAAATCGAGATATCTTTTTAATTAGTTTTTTTTTTAATTCATCATTGGATGTCTTGTTTGGATTTTGTGGAGAAACTGATCGTAATAACGCTATATGATATACCTGAGGTGTTTGGGGTTCAAAGCTGGGCAACTCTTAAAAAGATTCAAATGCTAAGCCTAAAGCCTTTACCTAAAGTAATTTAGCCCTTAAAACCCCAATTACATTTACAATGCAACATCAAAGACTTTCGAGTCCCTAAGCACATTGAAAATTATTCAAGCATTTTAAAAGAAGAGCTTAAAGCCCTTTAAATAACAAATTGCAAATAAAGTAATTTGTTTTACTAATAAGCTTCAACTACTTTTTCACGAAAGCTTTTGGGTTACAGTGTTTCAATTTCTAAATGGAACAGAAACACATTTTTAAGCAGAAAGCACTAAAGCTAAAGACAGAATCCGTATATGAAACGCCATAAATTAGTCTTTTTGTTTCAATATTTTGAAAGAATCCAAATAATTACTCAAAAAAATAATTTACAATAGATAACATTCCTTTTATAAATGAATTCGTTTCAATTTAGCATGCGTCCTTAGAACAAAATTCTATATGCTTCTGCCGAGTAATATTTTTGGTAAAAATCGAGATATCTTTTTAATTAGTTTTTTTTTTAATTCATCATCGGATGTCTTGTTTGGATTTTGTGGAGAAACTGATCGTAATAACGCTATATGATAACCTGTCACTTATGTTTCATTCCAGTGCATTCCTGCTATCTGAACTCTATTAAGACTGGTAATAGTGTGAAAGCGTTCTAGCGTGATCGAATGGACCTAATTAGGGCTCCGATATCGACTGTTCCGAGGTTAATAGAGCGAGAGTTTTCATACTGAAAACGAATGGCGGCGCGCTGGCTGCACCGTCGAAAATGCGGTGGTTTGTCATATTGTGTACGGTATCGTTAACGGCGGTACATAAATGCGTAGTTACGCGAAATAGATAGGTCTCGTTCAATTTTTGGTTCGTTAGAGATCGGACTCGGAACGCAGTCGTTCACATGCATAATTTTCGTACAAAAGCCGTCACATACGAAAGGCATACTTCACTATACGTATTTGTTATCTAAGTTCACTGAATCGATCATTTAAAAGAGGCAGTTCGTTTCGGCAATATTGCTAATAAATCTCAGTACCAACGTCTGTTTTGAATGTAACTGCATAGACAACCGTGATGACTTTAATAAAAATCGATATAATATTCTCAGAAAACAAGTGCGATTTATTTAGTTGCTTGATATTTAAACATAAACAAATGTTTGATAGGATTAGAATTATGCAGAGCTTTAGTGGTTTGAGTTTTAGTATGTGCTTTCAGTTTTTTGAGGGTCGAAGCACCATAATTCAAGCTCCTTATGAATAAGCAATTTGTAATCCAGCTACTTTTAGGGTGCTTAGAGGTTTGAACCTATTTTTTTTTGAAGTCCTTGGATTTTAAAATGGAGCTTCAAGGGTCTTCAAAGCTCTTTAGGCGAGGACTTTGGGCTTAGGGCTTGGTGCATCCTTTGTGAGGCCTGTGCCTAGTTCTAGTCAGGATTAATAATAAAAACAGAAGTGTTTGGGGTTCAAAGCTGGGCAAAACTCTTAAAAAGATTCAAATATTAAGCCTAAAGCCTTCACCTAAAGTAATTTAGCCCTTGAAACCCCAATTACATTTACAATGCAACCCAAAGACTTCCGAGTCCCTAAGCACATTGAAAATTATTCAAGCATTTTAAAAGAAGGGCTTAAAGCCCTTTAAATTACAAATTGCAAATAAAGTAATTTGTTTTACTAAGCTTCAACTACTTTTTCACGAAAGCTTTTGGGTTACAGTGTTTCAATTTCTAAATGGAATGGAAACACATTTTTAAGCAGAAAGCACTAAAGCTAAAGACAGAATCCGTATATGAAACGCCATAAATTAGTCTTTTTGTTTCAATATTTTGAAAGAATCCAAATAATTACTCAAAAAAATAATTTACAATAGATAACATTCCTTTTATAAATGAATTCGTTTCAATTTAGCATGCGTCCTTAGAACAAAATTCTATATGCTTCTGCCGAGTAATATTTTTGGTAAAAATCGAGATATCTTTTTAATTAGTTTTTTTTTTAATTCATCATCGGANCCGTATATGAAACGCCATAAATTAGTCTTTTTGTTTCAATATTTTGAAACAAATAATTACTCAAAAAAATAATGTAAAGGTGTTTTGACTAAACTAACACATTTTATTGCTTTGTCATGCCATATCATGATAATTATTTTAATCATCATTTATAATGAATTCAAGCTTTTATTCATCTTCAGTTATTCTAAAGGCATTTTTATGTTTTGATTCGTACAATCAAATAAGCGGGTTGTGTGGGCGATAATAGTAAGAGGTTTGAAGTCTGTCTGTCTGTAGGCGATTTGAAATATCGTATTATAAAACAGTTTTTAGTATATCAAAGGCGTATATGGGGTACTGTTAGAATGATAATTTAGTATTAAAGTGGTGAAGGATGAGGCCGCTCCCTAATATGGCGACATAATTTTTTTAAGCCCCATAGATAATGAAGAGAAAATTATAGATATAGAGCCTACGATTTTATTCAAATTTTACTTATAACTGCCCCATTATGCCATCCTTTGAACCCAAAATGACTAATAAAAGATAAATTAAAAGATTTAAAGGTTGAAACGTTAAAAGCAGAGGAAACCGACTTTAATTGATTTGCTAAAATGTAATTAATGGAAAAGACTCTAAACTACTTATTTACCATAAAAGTTTCAAAAAAATATTTGGGTTAACTATTCTACAAATTGGCCAGGAATGGCAAACATTAAGCAGTGCTACGTGGCTAAAATAAAACTTTTGTTTCCTTTACGGTGGTCAATTTAATCAATTTTGGAAACGTTACATCCAAAGATTGTGAGTTTAATCTAAAACATTAACGAATTAGTTGATAAGTTGGTCTTATTTTTCCGTTTCCTTTTTTTTTTATCTATAACTATACACTGTAGGAAACAATTGATCACATTTTAACGGGATGAGTAAATAAAAAGGTTCAAGCAAGAGTTGTAAAAAAACAGCCTAAAAGGTAGGTGCCAGACACTCGAACTTTTTTGTTAAACCATCCGATCCTCTGGGGGATAAGCCGAAGTGCGGATGCATTTGCGTCACTTCGTTTATAATGAAATACCTTAGGGAATTCTATGTTCAGTATTATATACATACATATATATATACGCAAGATTCGTACCAGCGAATAAAAAAAACAAATGAACAGGCTCCGCAGTGGGAAAAGTAGAAATCTATTAGTAAAAAGTGTCATTTCCACCCATCTACTTCTACTACTAGTAGTATAATCGAAATAAAAAATGTAAAATAGGTATCTTGTAAATAGTTTTTAACTTAAAATGCTTATTTTTATTGTTCTCTATTTTAACAGAATTGTTCTACTGTTTACTGTTAACTTCAGACAGGGTTTATATAGGGAAATGTGTGGTAACATTGAATTTTGAAGTGACACTATTGTTATTGAACAGTACTACGCAAGCTATGAGTTGTGTTAATTTAACAAAACAAACTAGATTTTTTTTATTTTTGAAAATAACATATCAAACTTCTAAATTAAATCAATCAAATGATGTAGCCGTTTGTTCCCGGTGGTATTAGTGGTGGTAAATACTACTATACTGCAGAGTACGATAAGGGGACCTTTTACTTTTTGTCCTTTCATTCATATTAATGATCTACTTGAATGTTTGCTAAAAAAAATAGAGATATCATTTGCGAATGATCCAGCTATCATTCTCACCGAAAGTAAATGTACACTCAGGTATAGTTACCATACGGATTGACCATAACAAATTAACATTGAATGTGGATAAAACTTTATTTTGGTAACTACTGTAATAGTCGGTTAGAAACACGGATTTAGAGTACAGATTAAAGGTCTTGTTTTGAAAGGAGTTGGAAGTCATAAAATGCTGGCTACAGGATGTAATGGACTGCGCATTGTTTCATAACCCGATTCATCTTCATAAGATCGTCAATCCTAAGACTGGTTGGACACGCACTTCCGTTCTTTCCTTTTCTGAACTAAAACTAGAACAACCCACATCCTTAACAATTTGCGAACGGTAATCTAATCAAGGTCTACCTCTACCCCTTCTGACTACTGTTTCTGCCTCTAATATGTCTCTGACTAGACCTTCATGCCTGAGAAAGTGTCCTACCAACCTATCTCGCCTATGTCTTATTAACTTCCATAGAGTTCTCTGTTCTCTTACTCTTTGTAATACCTCTTCGTTCCTAACCTTCTGTATCCACGGTATTCTCATCATTCGCCTGTAACATCACATTTCGAACGCTTCTAACCTTTTCTTTTTCGCGCCCACTGTCCATGTTTCGCACCCTAACAGTGCCGTGCTCCAAACATACATCTTTAACAACCTTTTTCGAATTTCTAAATTAACCGTTCGCCAGCACAAAAGCGACTTACTTTTATTGAAGGCTCGACCCTGCGCTATTCTCTGCTTCATATCCCTACTACTCCTTCCGTCCTTATCTTACTTATCTGACTTCGTAGATTCCTAAAATCGGCAACTTCTTCTACTTTTTCGTCTCCTATCTTTATATTCGCTCTTTCCCTACTTCTTTATGTGTTTAAGATCATGCAGAATTTATAAAGAGTAACTTTTTTTCGTAAGTTTAATATTAAAAAAAATCCCAACTGCTGCCAACTTAAGTAGACACATTGTATATATTATCGAAAATGTCTATTAGAGTGNCTATCTCTAGGTCCTCCTTGCTAGATGCTAATACTGCTACATCATTTGATTAGATAAGAAATAATTACATGGGGTGGGGCATACCAGAATAACTTATCTATGATACAAATAATTCAAAATAGAATCCTAAAAATTGTAAAACAAATATTTTAGTACAATGATAGACACGATAATTATCATACTTTCATACTGATTTATTTTGAATTTCATGACGAAATTATTTTATGATATAATTTTTTAGATTTAAATCGAAATCTTCATTTAATTGGAACATATGACTGAACGAATTTTTTTGTTGCAAGCCAACACATATTTGTAACATTAAATGACAAAGCATGTAGCATCGATTTTAGAGATAAATACGAGAGGACAATGGTAATATACATTGTACATGAAATAGTTTTATAGCTTACGATTAGTGATCGATTCGGTATTCCGAATGGCTAAACTAAATTTTTAATCAACTCACCACTTTTCCAATGGGCACTGCCGTCAACATATAGCTTGTTTCAATAGTAAAACGTAAACATAACTTACGTAAATAAACACATTTTTTTCGAATATTGCATATTTTACCTTAAAGGTTAGATTAATAAACTGTCAAAAAATATGCAGTTACAATTTACGCTGATTGACACAATTGCATTCTCAAAATGTTAATTAATTAATAGTACCTTTGTAATGACTAAAATCAAAGGGGTGTAAGAGGATTGAAGTAATTGAATCTGTAGGTAATTTGAAATATCATATTAGAAAACAGTTTTTAGTATATCAAAGACGTATATAGGGTACTGTGAAAATGATAATTTAATTTTAAAGTTCCAGTAAAGGATGGGACCGCCCCCTAATATGGCGACACCAAATATTTTTTGGAATTTTGGTGATAAATGAGTTGTTTACTTTTAGTTTTTTTTGTGCAAATCAATGAAATTAGGTTTAATTCAGACTACAAAGTTTCAGCTCCCATATCGTTTCATTCCCCCTTGCGTATCAAATATTTGAAACTGCAGAATTTGGAGAAGAGATAGTGGAGGAGTTGAGAATGACTAGTGGCGCAGTGGGTGAAAGTGAAAATAGAAAATGTGAAAAATATATTTTCGTGACCTAAATCAACTACAACCCAACCTACCATAGTCTCTTANAAAATTGAAATTATTACAAGTTACCTAATAAATTCTACTATTTCTACGGCAAATTCAGTCATTTAAAATCGAAAATTGTAGAATTTAGTTTTCGCTGTGTGGAGGTGCGTGTTTAATCAGTCTTAGGACTGACCACCTTATGATGATGATAAGTCGTCTTTTCTCTTTCATGTTTTTGCATGGTAAATACATACTATGCTATCACCTTAATGAAAACATTAAACATATATTGTTAAACTACAATAATTGGAACGACCTTCATGTTTCAGAAGGTATACTATCATCCCATCTTTCCTTATTCTCTATTCTCCCACCTTTTCCAATACTCCCTCTTTTCTAACCTTTTCTATCGACAGTATTTTCATCATTTGTCTGTAACACCACGTCTCAAATGATTTTAACTTTTCCTTTTTTAAAATAAAATAGATAACGTAAAATTAACTATTAATTAAAGACTAAATGCTGTCTAAACTTTTACTCATACATTGCTTTGTTGAATGATAGGCAGGTAAAACTGAAGGAACTTACTCCTTATCAAGTTTGTCTTTAGTTAATACAGATAATTTAGTGGTTTAGTTAGCTGTTTATCATGGAGTTGGAAATCTCAACAGATCTGTCTTACTCTATGCTTTAGTTGTTCAAGAAAACTCGACGATGAAAACTCCGCATGCAAGTTTGTCAGATCTTAAGCTAAATTCTAAATTAATTGTTTTTCATCGTTAACACTCTGAATCTGAAAAGTTTTAAAGGTTGCTGCTACGCGTAATACGTTTTCTGTTTACGATATTAACATTTAAAAGTTTTTAATGTCATTTTCGAGCCCCAGGGTATGAATATGCCATTAAGATGAGGACAAGGAGGAGTGAAGTAAGTTTCCAAGAGTTTGAAACAACCGCCGTTAGTGGAATAGAAATACGCGAGAATACTGAATTCGATTCGCGAGCAACTTCACAAAAATATATAAACTGGATTTCAATGTGCGCCTTTCGTCTATTTTACGAATATCAGGGCTGAGGCAATCAGGAACATTTTCTCTACACAAAAATTGACAGATCGTTATTGCACTCTACCGGTTTACGTTGTGTGTAGAGAATGCTTTGTTCACAAGATAGTCAAATTTTCAGAATTGTTTGTTGGCCAAATAAAAACTGCACTACAACTTTTAAAATATAATAAGTAGTGTTCTTTTGGGCACTTTATAAACAAAAATACTTGTCTTTACCTTTAAAGACATAAATAATAGACACGTGTAAAAGCAGATTATTTAATAGTTGTGAAGATGAGTTTCTTTTATAGCGAAACGTTAGGAAGCAACTTCAATACACGACAGCCTTTAGACCCGAATTCGAACAGTATTAGGTCACCTACTGACCGCGAAAGCCTTTTTAAGAATTTGTTTTGTATCTGATTATTAGAATTCAAGAATGGAACATAACATACATACATAGTTTATTCGAAAATGATTGCAGTAACTTATATAAACCACCCCTTCAAAAGGGTATGTCTGTTAATTTTTTAACGCTTTTGACACATTTTCGAATTTTTGAAGGCTATATTCTTATGCATCGCCTCATGAACTATAATATTTTAGTTGAAATACTTGTCAAAAAAGGTTTGTTTACTTTTACTTATTGAAAAACAGATAAACCTGTGCGTAATATTGAGACTGACTTATGTCCTGCATTCGCTATCGTATTTAACATGCGTTAGTCATGAAATCGTTCTCTTATTTTGTAAACGTTTCAACTTAACAAAAACCTTTTTGGTATTTTATTCCCATCTGATACTAATGCTGGTGGGAGGGCAGTCCCGCTGGATAGTAGGGCGGAAGACTCCTTTCAACCTCGTGGAAATGGGTGGGTGGGTGGTGTGAGAAAGGTGAGACGGACGAAATGCAAAACGGAAGACAGTAAAGGATTGTCTGCAGAATATTATCATCATCATCATAAGGTCATCAGTCCTAAGACTGGTTGGACACGTACCTCCACTCTTTCCTATCCTGAGCTAAACTTCGCATTTCCCTAAAACTAGAACAGCCCACATCCTTAACTATTTGCGAACAGTAATCTAATCTAGGTCTACCTCTACCCCTCCTAACTCCTGTTTCTGCCTTTAATATGTCTCTGACTAGACCTTCATGCCTGAGAAGGTGTCCTACCAACCTATCTCGCCTATTTTTTATTGACTTCCATAGAGTCCTCTGTTCTCCTATTCTTTCCAATACCTCTTCATTTCTAACCTTTTCTACCCACGATATCCTCATCATTCGCCTATAACACCACATTTCGAACGCTTCTAACCTTTTCTTTTAGGTCGCGTCCACTATCCATGTTTTGCATCCGTACAGCGCCGTGCTCCAAACATACACCTTTAACAACCTTTTTCGAATTTCTAATTATTATATTATTTATTTATTTATTTAAAGAACCTTCAAAGTATACAGAATAGATGCATCATACATTTCCCTGTATAAAACATTACAGTTTATTTCCCACTTGGATAAGTAATTAGGGGACTTCAATTTCTGAAGTAACATAAAAAATGCAAACATTAGCAGAACTCTGTATTAAACAACTGTGCGTTTAAACTTTTTCCTTTAATTTCTATTTCTTCAATTCCGGAACAATGCACATGTACCTATGTAATTAAGGGTACAACACCGATTTTGTATATACATACCTATTCCCCACATACATATTTGCATTATATATAGGTATTTTTAGTTTTCAACTTCAAATATCGAAAACTGTTTGTAAATTTGTACAACACCGCTCTATTTTCATAAAATAAACAATAAACGTTAAAAATTTGCACCCCTTTCTTATCGTTATAAGGAGGACTGTAATCTGTAACAAGCGAAAAGCAACTGGATGCTGTTAGTGCCATTGTGCCATGCACAGTATAATTCGGCCATATTGTCATGGTGTTGTGGTAGCTACTTTCAACGGAATAATTCATATTATAAGTGATAATAACTAATTAGAACAATTAATATTTAAAAATCATCGTCCTACAATGCGGCAATTAGAAGTACCCTACCTAATACTAATCAGCTTCAGTTTGTAAAACTTCCCATTCCGACCAAAAAAGTGCAGGTAAAAAACACGTAAAAAAAGGCCCCCACAAAACTAGTTAAAATTTTAACATGTATATGTGCGTAACACTTCAAATAAGCCGGGAAATCCAAATATTTTTTTTTCATTTGGCATCTATACATTGACGTAGTAACTGCAGAAAAACATCCGAGGTGACAAAAATAAATTGTTAAACTAAACAACTACATTTTGCAGTATATTCGTCGTTATAGTGGTTCTTATTACCATGATGGACATAAAACAATGAATTTTAGTAATATTCTCCAACAAAATTTTGTTAAATTCACACTTCTAGAAGAACTTTATTAATGTTAATTCGACAACAAATTGCAGTTAAAATTCACTAGCAATAATTAACTCCAAGTGTGTTGTTAATAAAGTTCAAGTTTAACAACATATTTTTTACATTGTAGTTATGGCAAATGTAATTGTAAAATAATGTGAATTATAAGTAAATAGTTTTAATTCTATATATTCTCACGTACTGTTATTCTATTTATCTAGTTGTATTTAAGCAGGAATACGTTTTTCTAGAAAGGTGCAATGAATTAAAAATTCCTAAAGCAATGTGCCAGAGTCAGCTTATTTTAATTTCATCTCGCATCGCCACTGCAGCGAGCTTACGAATCAAGTAAACGGGATGTGTCTCATTGAAAACATGAGCTCGTGCCTCTCGGCACGAGGACATTTAATTTCTCTAAATGGCACCACGTCTTACGCTTTAATTATTATGTTTTCTGTACTTCACTACTTCAACACGAATGTAATGCTGCGACGGATGTGGAATCACGGCCTGGTCGTCTCTGCAATGTTTTATTAAAAATACGTTTATTAAGACAATGTCGAAAGCAGAAATTTCGGGAAACGTTAAAATTGATTGAGACTAACTTAAAGGGAAGTTTTGGGATATAAAGATATAAATTTATCTTCCTTTTCAAAGAATGTACCTAATCATTCAATAATGGAAATCAATTTAGAAATTCAAAAAAAATTTTTCAAGACAAAATTATACAAATAAACAGTGTAAACAGCATAAAAGGCCTGTATCTTTAATCAGTTTCTGAAAGAGTAAGACACCACGAGCAATTGTGACTGAATTAAGGTTAGAAGTGAATTCAATCGATGGTCCATGGTGATGTACTAAATTTAGTAGAATATGTTGAAAACTGATGCGTACAATTTTATGTAAAGTTGCATGGAGGCATTTTGCTGTAGCATTACTTTGTAATGACCATTTGTGCAAAATTTAGGTAATCTAGGTCCAAAGGTTTAAGCTGGAAGTTGATGAGTTAGTGAATCAGAACTTTTCTTTGTTTTAAAATTTCCCAGCCTCCCAGACGTTGATAAAACCCTCAAAAAGAAAATATATATAT
>NW_020442464.1:1137519-1215105 GCF_000699045.2 Agrilus planipennis
GAACGATAAAATTGTTAATTCAGAGATTCGAGTCTCTCACAGAGAGACTGAATGAATAAAACTGAAAAATTGAGAGACTCGAGTCTCTCGTAGAAAGACTGGGATCTTTGAAATATGTTGAACTTAGAAAATTTTAACCATGTCTATCGAGACACCACTTATTGAGAGATTTGAGTCTCTCGTTTAGAGATTCGAGTCTCTCGTTCAGAGGTTCGAGTCTCTCGTTCAGAGACTGGATACGAAATGAGGATTTCTCTATGAGCGACTAGAGTCTCTCGTTCAGAAACGCTAAACAGTTTCTTTGACAGACTCTCTTAGCGACACCAGAGAGACTTGATGAGAGACGGAAACTCGCATCTCGCTTTCAGAGACTCTGAGAGACGAACATTTTTATCTCGGGTAGTTATTGTTTTTAAATAAATAAATAACTAAGTAACCCTATTTTTGACTTTGGTTTCAAATCGAATGGTTAATAGGTATAATTTAGAATAACGAGAATTTAAACAATGAACGGGCCAAGTTTTGTAACAGACTGAAATACCTTCCTATACATAGAGTTAAGCACCTAGAAATAATTGCACATCATCTTTTCGTGGTGCAATTTGTATTTCACAATGAGACAACTTCAGAGGTATAATATTTAACGTAGACGACGACGGCGATGAGTTGGTAAAACTAATTATTTCTCCCGCGTTTACTGTCTTCAGCTTCACCCCCATTTCCCGTTTTGTCTGTTCCAGAAGCGTAATAACTTATTTCCTGCTTACATTAACACAGGAAAGATGAGAGACAGATTATTAAGGCAAGGTGCGATTTACTGGGATGCAATTTCCGCTGTAATTGAATAAACAAATTATTTTATGCAATACAATGTGCATTGATTGCATTAAATAACAGATAAGCCTCACAAACGCAACCCTTTTTAATTTAAAATTACAATTGGTGACACAAGGATAATTAAGTTGTTTAAATTGTAAAATATGTGTAAATCTGACAGCTTTTTTCCAATGAAGGACAAATATGCTGCATGCAATTAAAATGTCCACTAATTAAACGATATTTTTATTGTGGACGTTGTTTGTTTAACAGCGGATTTATGAGACCTTGTTACTGTGGTTTATGGTACGTATATAAAATGAAATAAACGAAGGTAAATTATGAATTGTTTCTGTTTGTTTCGTTTGAACAGTTGCCACATCCTTATCATTTGCAGCGAGTGCGAGCTTTACTTGAAACTGATTTTCAATCGCGAGTGGATTTATGTCGGTGATGAAAAGCGCCGCATAACATAATTTTTTCCATATTAGAATATTTTTTACTGCCAAATTTGCCAAAGTAAACTAATAGAAGCTTGGATGAAAGCAGTAGGTATCAAAGAAGTGAATTCCGGAATAAAAATTTGTTCACGTCATTTTAATGCACATGATAATATTTACCATCAGCCATAACCTTAATATTTAAAACTAGAATCATATTAAAATTATAAAGTGAGAAATTATTTATTTCTGTGTAATTGATTTAACACAATTCTAATAATACGATATATGTATTTTGAGGTTAAGAACCTACCTGCTGCAATACAACAAAGTTGCAATAATGTGTTTGCAACGTTCTCTTAAATCGGCTTTGCACGTGCAAGTCATTGATATGATATTGCTTAAATCACCCAGAATCACCTCACCAATTATATAACGTGAATCACTTTTTAAATCCTAAGTTTGTGAAAAGTAGGCAGTAAACTTGACGGAATTTGAAGGCTAGCTTCCGGATTTGTTATTTCCGAATTTTATAATGTGATTGGCATTAAAAACACGCTCACCTTATACGAAATTTCCTTTCCGAGACTATGCGTCAGCCCAATCACATATTTAAAAACTTGGAAATTGCACGGTACACTATAGGAACTACGATAAATTTTCCCTAATCGGCGCCATGCTTTTAGGCTCCTCCCATATGACGGATCCCAATAATGTACTTATTTAATTTATTTACGATTAGTGTAAACGTTATGTGTAGTATCTTATCTGCATTAGGAGTGCAATTATGCTCTGACCAAGACGCTTGATAATTGTTTCACAATTTTAAAACTGCTTTAAAAGTTAAACGATGTACACTACTGTTAATGAAATTGTATAGAATACCAAAGTAACGTACCTAACAGAAACAATGGTAATGGATTAGATTTCGTTTATTTTAAAAGCAACAAGATCTGAAAGTTTCCACTTTTAAACTTCTAACTATGTTCTTAGAATGATGTCGGACAAACACTTTATAACACTATAATTATTTTACGACAAGGAGCAGCTCATAAGAATGAAGCCAGGATGACTGTGTTTTGTAAATGTTTCACATTAACGATCTTTAAATAAAATTAGTAGAATAATAAGCCCAAAATGTAGTTTAGTTAAGTTTTATTCCATGCCTTTTTAAAATAGTGTTCGAGCCAATTTCTTTTATAATTTTCCAATATTAGTAATAATTAATTAGTTAAATTCTATCATTGTTGAATGTTTCGTTCCCTTTCACATAAGAATTACGGTCACGCACCTCGGCTACTTTATTGTTTGTGAACAATATCAATCGCCAAAGAAGGACCTCCATTTCATTTTTATCGACATTTAAAAGACTATGATATGTCAAACACTAAAAGAAAATTAGCATATACATTGATCTGGGAAAAGGAATCCTCAAAGTCACCAAAATTGAAGATTGATTGAAGGAGAAGAACGAAAATCGCATGACAAGAACAGTAATGGAGATTGAGGATGGAAAACCCACTACATAAAGCTAGATCTTTAACAAAATTGAAATCACCAGATCGTATTCTGTGGCGAAAACGTACAACAAGAGCTGTTCAAAAATAAAATGGGAACATAAGCCCGGAAGAAGAAGAAAAAGATGTACATTTGAAATTATGGAATCGCTCAAATGAATAAAACAAGTTTTACAATGTTTATTTTATCTCTGATAAAATTGTTGGATTGAAATAAATGCCTTTTCTAACCACATACGAATACCATGTCGTATGTTCTCAGGACTCAAAGTTTTCTAAATTATTGATTGAAAATAAGAATTACATTTATTTGAAACGGTGAGTAGTAGTTTCACGCGGACAAAGTTGATTTTTATCTCATTTTTTAAAAATAGTTAATGATTTTACGTTGCATTATATTTGTGTTCAAAAAAATTTTGGAGAAACGTTACAAAACGGACATATTGTTTAATGTAATTGTGTTCTGCGTGTGGCGTAACACGGCCGAAAACCAGTAATTTATGAACTGTTCGTAAAACAGTAGCGAATCGTCGCCGTCTGTGAGTTCGTTTCAAGCGCACCCGGAAGCAAAATGAAAATTTATGACGTCATCGTGATTTATCGTGCTTTTTACTCTACCTTGTGTTCTCAAAAATTGTCCCATACACCTACTGCCTGTCTGTATCATTCATACAACGCAGATAAACTCGACATAAGTACGCTCACACACACACACACACACACACACACCCCATCAGTAACCTACATCCAAGTTTTACGTGTGTATTACAAAAGTGGAATGGGAATAGAAGAAAAGACAATTTTCCAGAAAATGTTCTGTGTCGGATTGAAACCTTTAGAAGGTGAATGGAGACAGTGTGCGACGTACTTATTCGAACTCAGTCGGGATTCCGCTCCATTAATCTTCATAAGTATACTAGGAACCTGCAGGAATAAACGCCATCTTTAATCAAGCAAAATAGACGAGTTGATGGGCTGAGAGAAGGAGACACGAAATTGTTCCTAATTTGTGTCTACCATAACAAAATGTGCCGTTTGAGAAAGAGAAAGACAAACGCAAATACAGCAAAACGCTTGATTTACTATCATAAATTATTCAATTACAGTGGAACTTGGTTATAACGGCATCGGCTATAACGATAACTCTGATTCTAACTCTCATATTTTTATTGCTACAAATGTTTGAAGTGGTCCTTTAATATTACTACTGTCACCAAAACAAAAAGTTTCCGAGATTGCTTAGCACCCGTAGGAAAAATTTCCATTCTATTTCCATTAAAAAATTGCCATTTAATTACCACTAAAATAATTAATGGTAATAAATGGAGAATTGCCAATGAGATGAATGGAATTTCCAATAGAATTCTAGTGGAAACTACATTCCTGAAGCCAATGAAAATCCTAGTATCACTTTTTAGCTTTAATTATTGTTAGTGGTAACTATAAATGACATTCTTTTTAATCAATATGAAATATGAAGTTTTTAGACGAAAAAAGAATATAAATTACATGACAATGATTATTCCAAATGATGACTTGTTTATTATTTTTACAATTTGTTTTGACAATCACATTAACTTCAGTACGTTTTTCCTCATTTTTTTAAATAAGTTGTAATCATCCCAAACAAGTTCTCCATTTTTAGGTACCCAATTGTTTTTCCATTTATATTGAATGGTTTTAAATAGAATTTATAAATTTTGCATTGGTTCCCATTGAAAATCAATGAAAATTTTTCCATTGATATAATGGAATTATTGTAAATGGAAACAAACAATGGTTTTGAATGGAACTTACAAATTTTCCATTGATTCCCATTGAATTTCAATGGAAATCTTTCCTACGGGCAGTGTCTTTTAAATTCTAACCGTACAAACTTTCGTTAAATACACGGTTTTTACGTTAAAATATCGCCGCGGTTCCTAGAGTGATGCTACAATCCATAAACAAGTTTTAAATTACCATTAAACAACTACAGCTAAAAAAAAGTAAATAAGAGTCCAAGATGATCGGTGGCACGATTCGCACGTGCGCCATGTACATCCGTGAAGTTTATGAATGCAAAGTGCATCTTTTATTAGGCCATCAAAGTTTGAAGGGATCGTTATGTTCCATGTACTAACCCCTAAATGTCGGAAATGTAATTGTAGGTATATTCCAAGTTAATTACGATAGGAATTGGTACCACCGACGTGCGACGCTACGCATCGCATCGCGCGATATCGTCTCTCTTCTACCGGCAGAATATCTATTCGCTATAATCGAAATTTTGAACGCTACCATACATACAAAACACACATACGTGTATATAGATGTATATATGTACGTCTATACTTACACATACACCATATACGATAGCTCGTAGTGAGCAGAATATCAATTTAGAGAATTGCTTTGTTACCCTGTTAATTTTTTAGTTGCGGCAGTTGCAGTACATGCGCGTTCTACGAAAGGAATACCAACGACTTCTTCCGGAAAAAGTAAAAATCTATCTAGTGAAGCGAATTTCTACGAGAATAATCTAATTTATTAACACTCGTATTGTATATATGCTCAGAAAAGTTGACTTCGCTTAGGTAATGATCCTTATTTGTTCGCGAAAAAGTTAACGTAAATTCTGACATTTTGTTGGATGAATGAATTTAGATTTGTTTTAATGCAGTTAAGTGCAGGACGATAAATAATAAACAAAATGGAAGAGGGGGTATATAAACTATATTGTAAAGACTGTGATGCCATATACATATACATATATATGATGCAGTCAGAGAGAAGCATTTCGGTTAGTCTATGAGAGTATGAAATGTCAATCAAAGGTAATATAAGGAATCTAGACATGTCTTTTCACTGTCTATAAAATATCTAGAAAAATACCTACTAGCATTGACCCAATTAGGTTTTATAGTACAGGTCCGACGAAGGAAGCTGGCGAGCGGTCGCGCAGGTACTTGCTCATTTATGACCTATTTGGGTAAGTCACTTGGAACCGATACACAAATAAGCTTTCAGTAGGCGTAATTATAGTATTAATACAGATAGGACAGTAGCGTACTAGAAGATAATGTAAAAACATGACTTATCAAAAAGAAAAAATTAACCTATTGCTTTTGTTTTATAGTTAGTTTTTACATTCACTGTCATCATGGGAATTTCTATCACTGTCACCAACATTAACAAACAGTTCTTTTGTTTGTTTGTCTATTACTTGCTAACTGATCCCTATTTTTAAATATTTAATCTACCCCCTGATAGGAATACTGAAGAAAGAGGGCTGCAATCGTTATACCTAAAACTGCCTACTTTTGCCATCGCGCATCCACGCCATTTAAAAATTTCCGCCAGCTTCCAGCGTCAGGCCTGTAAATAAATTTGATTTGAAGTCAATGGCAATGGTAAAATTGTTTTCTTCGATCCGGACCATTTCCATTGATAATATCATGTAGATTTGTTGCAGCCTGGAGTATAAATTTAATGCTTGATTTTCTGATGCTAGTCTTATAAATTTGTTTATCTTTGGACGTCTCGTTGCAATTTTCCAATGGTTTCTTTACTGACAAAATTCATTGATGTTATTGATCTTCCTGAACGTTTCCAATGAAGATCCTTAACAGTTCTTTCGAAATATTTTATTCGTTTGTATTGTAATTGTAAGTTACGTAGTTTGATCTGCCTGCAAGTCTCTACCACAACTACATATTCATTTTAAAATAAATTTTTCTGTTTCGAAAGTTAACTTTGGTCCACTTATTTTCTAATGGAAACTTTAGGATCCGTTAAACAGTGTATAGCGAGACATTTTCCATTTGCTTATTTTCTTCACTTATTGATACTTTATTGGTCCTCGCATAATTATCAGGTAGGCACCTTATTTGTTTATTCATGTTTTCTTAATGCTTTCGTTTAAAAATTTCTTGCTGTTATAATTATTGTGCGAAATTTCTCTTTGAAACAAATACCAATAACGCTTAAAAATTTCTGCGAAAGTGTTCAATTAATTTTAATGATTAGCTATTCGTTAACGTTTAATTTAATTATAAAGAGTCAATTTATCACAAAACCTGAAATAGGAGAATGATTTTGAATTTAATACTGCATTTGTCTCATTCAACCTACCTACTACCCACGATATTCTTCTTGCCAATTTACCTAATTAGCACACCGTAGCTTGCTTTTGTAGAACGTTTTCAAGTGCAAACGATGAACTACAATTTATTTTATAAATGTACTTCTCTGAAATGGCGATTACTAATGAAATTGCTATTTCCATGAAAATATTATGCTGTTTCTGACGTTTTCCATTATACTGGCTTCTTGTTTGATAGTAAAAAAACGATTCGCAATAGATAGCGTTTTTAAATGCTTTATTTTTGAAATGGTTATGAGTACATACCTACATATAAATATTATGTTACGCGAGGGTAATTGGAATGATTTATTTGATGATTATTTTTTTTATTCTTCACAGTACCTTACCAAATACTAAGCTCACTAAATAATTAGAAAAAATTAGAACAATTATTTGTAGTTCCGTTATGTAAATTATAAAGCATTTTTTTTTCTAAATTCACAAGAAATAATTTAGAATTGCGCTACTTTTTGACTAGTGATATAATCGATACGATTAAAAAAATTTATTAGGTATATTTAAAACCGATTTTTAAAAATTTCTAGTTAATTAAGGATGTTTGGGAGGTATGTCAAAATGCTACGAGAAAAATAAAAATTTGGAAGAACGTTCCTCATTCAATTCTAAAACTCCTGTAAAAATTACAAATCGATTCACTAAACCGTTAAAAAGTTATTGAAATTTTAAAAAATTGTAATTTTACACGTCATTTTATGGAGATTCGTTAACCGAACAGATTAAATTTATTTTTATTAACAGAAAAAAAGCTACCAGAAATTTCAAACTTTTATAATAAGTAACTTGAACTCTGGAGAATCACTTTAGCGTAAGGTTATTCAAATTCACTAAATGGTTATCGAGGAAAAAATGAAAAATTAGCTGAAAATCTCGTTTTTACTTGATAATATAATGATAATATTTATAATTGTCTGAAATAAATGCAATTTTAAAGTTTTAATTATTATTTAAACATATTAAAAAGTTTTACGCTCATTATTAATAGAGATTGAAACTAAATATTTTTTTGTTTCGAAGTTGAAATCAAGGCATATTCACTGCCAAAAGTCAGTTAAAAATTTTCCATATTATTCGTTATTTCTTATTTTATTCAAAGTTTTTGGTCAAATTCCAAATGTTCTCTCAAACCGTATACTTTTTTTTAGTATAGATAGTATTTATTTACCTCATGATATGCTGCAAAACCTAATTAATCACGAATTTCTAATTTTGTGTACTCTTGTCTCCGATTGTACCACCCAAACATCCTTAAGGCTTTAGGCAAATCATTTCAAATACAGGGTGAGCTAATTAAACGGATCAATTTGGGAACGTCAATGTAAAGAAGTAGAGGGGAGATGTGCTTCGTCTGCCAACGTTGTGAATATACATACAAGAAAGTTAATTATTATGGGAATATGGTTGGGTGAACAACACCCATTTGCTGTTAAAGCGCCACAAAAGAAAAAACGAAAATCAAATATGCGTAACCCGCGAAAATTCAAATTTCGCTATGCTTTTTGAACAGGGCTCGTATTAGCGAATTCATTTTTTGAATTAGCTTTTCCCACTACAGATCACCTCAAATTAATGAGGAAATATTGTACGTCTTGTCGGTGTTGATGCTGTTACCTCCTCGCAGCTTATTGTTACTGATGTGTAAAACTATGGGCCGGGGTTCAATTCCCGACGAGGGAGTAACAGCAGTAACAATTTTTTCTCGTTAATTAGAGGTGATCTGTAGTGAGTAAAGTTATTGGAAAAACTTCATTCACTATTAAACATGTGTTATGCATAATAATTGTATGTTATGCATAGATAAATCGCAAATCATATAAAAATAAATGTTATAGATTTAATAGATACTAAAGCATTTTTACAAATCTAATCGTAGGATTTGTTATATTTACCAATAGATACACTTTTATAATTTTACTTAGACTTTCACTTCCATTCAAAGTAATAAAGGAAAGATAATAGGTTTATGTACACGCTGTGCTTGAACCCGAAGATGTAATCATATAGTTTCAAGTACTTCGGGATAATGGATTATCGTTTCAAACAAACTTTTGTTTTAGCTAGTAAAAGACTGTTTCATTCTATTCTGAATCAAACATCGTATTTGCTAACTTGTTGCTCCAAACTCAGCTTGACAGTCGAAATACTCCATTACAACTATTGTTTTCATACAAAATGTATATGACAACTATTCCACAGAAATCCTATAATGTTGTAATTGGCAGGTTTCATAAGCATGACGTGCATTTGCAGATGTGATTTAATTGTGAGAGAAAGAGATCATTCCTCTTATATTCAAACGCAGCTGATAGAAACTTTTTTAATTAAATGAATATAGCATTACAATAACTGAAACAACATTTGTGATTTAGAATTACACATTTACATATCAAAGGATGTAAACTCTTCTCCCAGTGCAGATTTAGGCGATGAAACTCCTCAGGATTTCTCAAAAATCTGACGAATAATGTTTTCGAACTTTTTCGTAAGCGTTAGTGGTTGTAGTTGAGACGTTCAAAATTGGCATAATCCACAATAAAACTGTCCCATTTACTTTCTTCTTTCTACTTACTAACTAGACTAGAGCGGTTGCTGACAGAACGCCTACTTTTCCTCACGACAGATGTTTTAGGGAATATAGAAAAGAGATATCAAGTAGGAATTGCAGTGGACACTAACAAAGAAAACGGAATAACATTACACCAATTGGTGTGTAACAGAAAGAGATGCAGATAAGCATTGAACATGTTCTCGGCATCATACTTTAAAGAAAGTTCAATTTAGAAAAGTAATGACGCTTGTTTAAAGATGTAATTCGAGCCAGGTAGTTATAAAGCTGACCCTGATCTTTTGCATACCTAAGAAAGCTCTAACCGTTGCACCGCACTACTATTATTCGGTTATCTCTTTTCACTTTTTCTAAACTACTCATGAAGCATTTCCTAACTTAACAAGAGCGTGTTCAAAACGCAGGAAATGACTACAGTCCCAAGTGGAAACAAGAAAGAAGATACATCCATTCTGACAAATAATTTATTGAAGACTGTCAATTTTGGTTGTCCCAACTACGAGGGTGGATTGATAAGTTTCCGGCCTAACCAAGAGATGACGCCACTAGGCCTACCTTGAGGTGACATTCTATAGTACCATCCTTGGATAGCTTGTAGCTATAGTTTCAGCCCGATCTCCTTGCTAGTGTAGGNCCCTCGTATAGTCGTGTATCCAATTCAAAATCTGACACCTTTCAACATTTAACATAGAAATTGTTTATATGCAATTGAAACTAAAAGTACTTGTTAAGGTCAGGCTATCGACAATCTATAGAAAGGCTAAGAGGAATCCAAGTGGAGTAATTAAAGGTACAAACAGTTACCAAAAAAATAAGGGTTCCCATTAGCATTCGAAATAAACTTAAAGAATCTTGTGGGGTTACTCACTAATCGAAAATAACGTAGAACAACTACTGGGGTTTTTTTAATTGTGAAAGAAAGCTTCAAATTAAGTTTGTCAAGTAATAATTCCACATTAGAGACCAATGATTTTCCGGTTTGTCACTTATTTGTAGTGTGAGACCTTAATTCCTCTGTGTTAAATTTCAAGACGGAAAGTACCCCAAAATTTTAAAGTTTATGATGTTCGCCAGTCTAGTTGGTCAGTCAGTATTACATAGAATGAAGGTTTTTATGATTAATGTCTAATTTAAAATATAATTCATTTAAAATGGTGTCATCAACAATTTAATATTAGGTACGTAAAAATAATTTGTTAAAAATAGTTAAAACGTAAGAATAATAAATAGTTGTATAACGTAACAACGGTAATATTTGTTTACATTACTAATTAATTAGGAAATGTAGAAAATGGCAGGAAAACGATCAGGATGAGTGAAGACGACAGTCACCCCTTTCACTGCCCTGACTCACCCCTGACTTACTTCTAATTATTCTAAATTTTATTCCCACTATTTAAACGATCGCTAATTTTGATGTCGCGTTAGGGTGAATTTTGTGGCAACTTTGCTGACTTCCTTTAGTTTAGTCCAATTTAGTTTTGTACTGATTCATTCCCATAGTATTTACCTTACCAACAAATATGCGTATATGTATTAACAGGACTGATCTAGTAATAAAAGGGGTGAAATATTTTATTTATTCTTTACATATCCCAACAGCGACGTTTTGTTTTACAGTATTGAAACTTCATCAGGGAAGATTATGAAAGTCACATTACAAAAAAGGAATTTAAGGACGCAAAAATTGTGTGCTTTAAATTATCCATTAAAGTTCAACCAAGCTTTTACTTTTGGTGTGTAACATGGCAGCAGATTGATATTCACAATTAATTAATTAATTTTTTATATATTAATTTATTCCTCTAATGCTGAATGTTGATTTTAATTAAATGTACAAAACTTCATTTACACACTAATAGTATAAGCTTAGGGGAAACTTAATAGTTGATTTAATGTACACAATTTCTGCATTTTTGAGTTACTTTCTTCCCTGAAAAAACTTTCACATTGTAAAGCGAAACGTCGATGTTGGATTATGTAAAGAATAAATAAAAAACCCCTTGATCTCGTTTATTGCTAGATTAGTCCCGTTAATTTATATTAGGGAAAGAAGTACGAAGTTTCGTATATGTATTTTCTCGTAAAGATTTATATTAAAATCTGGCTTAGCCATCGTAATAATAATATAATTGAAAAGATGAAATTTCTATTCGTAAAGTTATCGCCAGCCGTAGCAGCCGGCGGTGAACAGCATAATTGAGTCGGTTACGTTTGGCGATTTTAAATTAGACAATCGCAGCAATTTCGTTCAATTAAACTGATGACAGCGACTTTTCATTAAGCTGGACGTCCGTAATTCAGCATTAGTGCCTAACCGTCCGTTCAAGCGACTCATTGTTCAAAACTGTGAATCGCCACGATAAAAGCTTTTGTTCAAAATACCGGAATTGTCAAGTTATGCGTACTCAGAAATATTTGTATGCGTGCATATCATCTCATCTTTGAAATTCGTCCCGATTTAATTTTGCATCCGAGCCATCGAAGACAACGGAATGCAAATAGTGTTAATTAATCGTCCTGATGATGACTTGATAAACGGATTTAATTTCTAGGCAACTCTGTTTTTTCTTTTTATTTTCGCTTTATCTAAAATATGACAGTTTTATAATTTGTGATTTTACTAATAAGACTTGAAGAGTTCATAATGACATTATTGGCGGGAATTTTAACTTAAGGTTGTCTCATTTGTGTCTTCATACAATCATATTTAATTGTATAGCTGAAAAAAGTGCCCAGCTTTGAAGGGTGTAAATTATAAACAATAAACAATCGCACGGTGAATTCAGCAGCGTAGTTAAGGGCAAATTTTTTTTTAAGAAAATAACAATTGGAAGCTGGTCCAAATTAGTAACATAGGTATCTACCGAACAGCGTAGTACGATAAAAACTCTGCAGCTACATGGACGGAGAATGTAGACATTCCCGATTATCAAACATAAACAATTTAATACCTACTATACCTAATATTCAAACTAAATAAATTAAATAGGTATATTATAGACAGCCTGATCCGACGGAACTTGAACCTTGACGAAATTTTTGTGCAAACTAGAGTGGGTGAATCGGCTTGCGAGTATCGATGATTTAGGGAGCCGGACCATAGGTTCAACCATAATGGAGAGAGGGTTCTTAAAGAGAAACCAGACTAAGACAAGTCCCTGAAAGAGGGAGCAGCTCTTTCAGTAATCAGGGCGTAAAACGTACTCTACAATTTAAATGATGGCGTTCTCGGGGGTAAAGCACTCCGGACGTAAACTAGTCCTCCATTCGGATGTCTGAGAGGGGGATGTCATCAATAAGGGCATTAGGGGTAGGTGCAATATTATACGAATCGGAGCGGGACAATGAAGCAAGTAGGGAAATCGAAAGAATTGAAAGTGAAGATGAATAGATTAGAATTTGATATACGAGGGTGGATTGATAAGTTTCCGGCCTAACCAAGAGATGACGCCACTAGGCCTACCTTGAGGTGNTATAAACAATAAACAATCGCACGGTGAATTCAGCAGCGTAGTTAAGGGCAAATTTTTTTTTAAGAAAATAACAATTGGAAGCTGGTCCAAATTAGTAACATAGGTATCTACCGAACAGCGTAGTACGATAAAAACTCTGCAGCTACATGGACGGAGAATGTAGACATTCCCGATTATCAAACATAAACAATTTAATACCTACTATACCTAATATTCAAACTAAATAAATTAAATAGGTATATTATAGACAGCCTGATCCGACGGAACTTGAACCTTGACGAAATTTTTGTGCAAACTAGAGTGGGTGAATCGGCTTGCGAGTATCGATGATTTAGGGAGCCGGACCATAGGTTCAACCATAATGGAGAGAGGGTTCTTAAAGAGAAACCAGACTAAGACAAGTCCCTGAAAGAGGGAGCAGCTCTTTCAGTAATCAGGGCGTAAAACGTACTCTACAATTTAAATGATGGCGTTCTCGGGGGTAAAGCACTCCGGACGTAAACTAGTCCTCCATTCGGATGTCTGAGAGGGGGATGTCATCAATAAGGGCATTAGGGGTAGGTGCAATATTATACGAATCGGAGCGGGACAATGAAGCAAGTAGGGAAATCGAAAGAATTGAAAGTGAAGATGAATAGATTAGAATTTGATATAGTAGGCATTAGTGAAATCTGTTGGCCCGAAGACAGAGACTTCTGGAGTGGAGACTTTAGAATAATACATACAGGATCGGTGGAAGGTAATTCGGGGGTAGGAATTGTAATGCGTAGGAAAGTAGGGCAGAGTGTAGAAAGTTATTTACAAAAAAGCGATAGAATAGTTACGGTTAAATTAAACTCGAAGCCGGTAAAAACGGTATTAGTGCAGGTCTACATGCCTACATCATCTTACAGTGATGAAGACGTAGAAGCAGTTTATGAAGATATAGAAGACGTGTTAAGTTTAGTGAAAGGGCAGGAAAACCTAATGGTTATAGGAGACTTCAACGCAGTAATAGGTGAAGAGAAAGACGGTGCAATAGCAGGTTCTTTTGGATCAGGCAATAGAAATGATAGGAGAAATAGACGGACAGAATTTTGCGATAAGCATAACTTAACTGTCACGAATACTTTATTCAAGGTGGCGCTATACGTGGAAGATGCCATGTGATTTAGGGAAATATCAGTTAGATTAGATACTTGTTTGGTAAAGATTTAAAAATCAAGTGAAGGACTGTGTGAGTTATCCAGTAGCAGATTTAGATAGTAGTTATGAAGACCAATCTTAAATTTAAAATTCTGAAAAAATGTAACGAAACGCGTGATAGGCTAGGTACAAGGACAGACGAAGTACTAAAGGCGGCAGGAGAAGCGAATGTTACGGAAATATAGACAGAATGGAACTGCATTAAAACGTGCCTAACGTCAGCAGCTACAGATATACTAGGCTTTAAACGAAACGAAAGTAGGAAACCCAGGATAACAAAGGAGATTTTAGGATTAATATAAGCAAGGCGGAAATACAAAAACACAAAAACAGGACAGACAAAGAAGGATAAAAAAGATATAAGCCGATAAAGCTGGAAATAAGTAGGAAGTGTAGGGCAGCTAAGGAACAGTGGATTGACATCCAGGCAGCCCTATGCAAATGTACGTAAAAGAAAAAAAAAATGTAAGTTACGTAAGCATTATTAGTCGGTAACTGGTCATGCATCTGGATAATTGTAATTTTATTAAGGTAAATTTCCACACCACCATTGCGGGAACGTCAAGGCACCATTCCGTCATATTTTATCTCGTTCAAACCATTTCTGTCTTGCTCACGCCTTGTGTGTATTATTTCTATTATCGCCGCTTTCCTCAAACCCTCATCTCTAACCGTTTGAAAGGAGTTGTAAGTTCCTGTAGGTACCTACATAGGCATATCGTTAATAATAATAATAAAATAACGTCAGTTTTGCTTTAGCATGTAGGCTGACTTTTAAAATAATCTAAAAATTAAAACTGGGAAGACGGTGTCACCAAAAGTGTACAAAATATTTTTCAATGCCTTTAAAATAACGTCACATAAAAATAAAACTATAAAAGAAAATTAGAAACGCAGCAAGGTACGTACCAACGTAGAATACATTAGTGAAAAAAATAAGTAAGTAAGTAAGTAATACCTGAAAAAGCTGCTCCGAACAATCTAACAAAAACAAGCAACAACGGTGTGCCTGATGTTTTAGTGAAATGCAAGAAGGTCTTTAGAAAAAAGGTCAAAGGAAAATCTTTCATTCGCAGCAAAATTCTGACAGATACAACCCGTCGTATTCTCTCTAAAGGGTGCAGGCGGTCCGACAAGGCTGTAGTCCGTTCTTACAATAAAAGGAACTATTCGTCCTCGCTCGTCCTCACGCCGTTTATTTTCTCGTTCTGTTAATTATCATCAAGATGTGAAGACATCCGTGCGCCTTTTTCTTTTTTTCGCTGGAGGAATTATTTCGTTAACGAAAGTACGCGGCGCGGCACATCACGGCACGACTATACTCCGCTCGACTACTCACTTTAATAGTCGCAAAAGGTTTTTCGGTGGCAAGTCATTACAACAGCGAATGAGTCGTCGGTGGTGGTCTTTTATATACACGTTTGATCACATTGTTTGCTCAACTTTAATTCGCGCTCGTTTATCGGTTTTCTAATCAAAAGTTGGACGATGTTCAACATTGTTCCTTTTCCATCATGCGCTGACGACCACAAACCTGTAATTGCTTTTATTGATAGATAATAAAAATCACATTGATTGAGCCCGACGATTTTGATGTTCATCCAATTTACAATTAGTTTCAAAAGTTACTTTCATTTTTGTCTAACGAATAATACATATCATGTAATTTGTTAAATTTACTCGTTAATTTTGTTGTACACCCTATAATTTTTTACAAAATTTCTTGGAAAATCTCCTGTATGTTAAGGAACTACTTTTCAAACAATACTGCAAAACTCGCTTTTTCTAGAGATAATAGAGATGTCTTGAAAAGGAAGTCTAACTTAACCCACCCGAGTGTGTTTTCTTTCCAAAAATGTCCATATTTTTTGGCCCATTAAAAAAATAAAAAGAAAACAAGAATGTGTTTAATGAGATTCACGATATTATTGACCACATTGCTGTAACATTTTTATGATTTTGCGTCTACAATCTATTCACATGCATACTATTCCTAAACATTATTTTAACAGGTTTATTTGATATATTTCTTCCCTTTGGCTGTTATTAAAATAATTGTAATAAATAAAGCTGCTGCATGATTGTAAGTTACTGCTTCATAACCCAGTGGAGTCTTTTTTGACAAAACCTAGGAGTCTAGAGACTTTATTGCTAATGAAATCAATGTGAACATTAAACTCTAGCCATTGATCTAAAAGAACTCCTAAGTTCTTAACAATTAATTTTAAAATTCATTTTTCCAATATACGTTACCTCACATAAACTAGTCCCCCATTCGAATGTCTGGGCGGAGACTACCTCGGGGGATGTCATTAAAGGTGTATTTTTGGAACACGGCGTTGTACGGTTTCGAAACATGGACAGTGGGCGCGGCGGAAAAGAAAAGTTTAGAAGCGTTCGAAATGTGGTATTACAGACAAATGATAAGGACACCTTGGTTAGAGAAGGTTAGAAATGCAGAGGTATTAGAAAGAGTAGGAGAACAGAGGACTCTATGGAAATCAATAAGAAATAGGCGAGATAGGTTAGTAGTACACCTTCTCAGGCACGAAGGTCTAGTCAGAGACATACTAAAAGCAGAAACAGGAGTTAGGAGGGGTAGAGGTAGACCTACATTAGATTACTGTTCACTGATGGTTAAGGATATGGGTTGTTCTAGTTTTAGGGAAATGCTAAGATTAACTCAGGATAGGAAAGAGTGGAGGTAGATGTTCGACCAGTCTTAGGACTAACGACCTTATGATAATGATGATGATAAGTTACCTCAAAATAATGAGAAAAATTTTTTGTTCCTGCTGTCACCTCCTCGTCGGGAATTGAACTCGGGACTTTGGCTTTACGCATCAGCAATGCTCCGACCACCTCACGTAGTTTAGTGGCTATTATACTTAATATTAACTACCAGGGATTTCAATTTGTTCTCAAAAGTTTCAACTTTATTTAAAACCTCACCACTTAAACCATAATTCAAATTACCTAGTGCTATAGAATAAGTCATTACACAATACTTATCAATATAGATAGTAAGACCATTTATGTATCTCAGACCACTTGGATATTCTATCTAAATCCTCCTAAAGCCTAATGCTCTCCTGGTAAGAGATTAAGCAGAAAAGGACCTAAATGGGAGCTTTGTGGCACACCTGATAGAACATCGACGATAGAACAGACGTAATTTTTATCCTTAACAATCTGGGTTCTTCTATTCAAATAACTCTTAATCCAGTAATAGTTAGATCACTCAAACAGAGCAAACCAAAGTCTAGTATGTGAAATTTTGTCGAAAGCTTTTATATAAAAGAAAGTCTTCAAAAAATTGTTCATACAATTGATGTTGATTTAGTCTTACTTTTTTAAATAATTCTGTACTTTTTTTAATCTCATATGTTGCATGATTTTGCCCATTGGACAAATCTATCTTTCCGTTATGTAGAAAATGATACCAGTTCAGTAACCTTTTGAAAATCAGTATGGAAACATTTTCTCTTCAAAGGTGCTTATACATATGTGTCGCATTGAATCGTTTATCTACTTGCAAATACACAGTAAAAATAATCGTTCTACTACTGTATATGTGCATTGTTTTTACGTTGTCAAGAAGAATTATCATACAGTATCAAATAATAGTTTTCAATTAATAAAAAAACAATAATAAATGAAGAACGGTTTGTCAGCTTCTGTCGTTTTTTTGTTTCAAATGTGCCAACATACTAACTAACGAATGGTGGGAAAACCACAGAAGTTTGATTGAAAGCAATCCTGATGACACACGACCTAAGTTTTAATGAAGTTTGCATTGTTGGAGAAGCAAGTGCTTGCTTGCACTGCGATTCATGGTACTGACATCCGAACGCTACAGTCTTTTGTTTCGCAGACAGTATGTTGGATGCATGGAAACGTGCATCTTTTCAATTTGTGCAAAAAAATCAATGAGCGACAAACTGGAAAATAACTTTTAAACAACCGACTTCTGACTCCAGTTTTCCACATTACTATAGATAAAAACAATCAATTTTATTTCTCTTTTTCTCTGCACTCTGATGAAGCCATAAGGATAATATTTAAAATATAAATATCAGCTTCACCAAGCTTGGATAATCTGTGCATCATGCAACTAGATGATATGTGTTGGGTACTATTAACTATTCTTCCTATTAAAAACGCATCGAAATATTTTTTCTAAAATTCGCACCATTTTGAATTGAATTCTGCAATTAAAAAGCGTTTATTTATTTATAGGATGTTAGATTGACCATGTTCCACTCTAACTTTTAAAATTGCACGAAACTAGTTTTTCCCGATTTTTCCGACAATGAGACCTTTTTAAAGTACTGTATGAAAATAAATAAAAGTGAAACAAAAATACTGGTATGCAAGGGAAGAAAAAGTAGGGAAAGAGCGAATGATTATAAGAAGTGGCCGATTTTAGGTATCTAGGAAGTCAGATAAGTCAAGACGGAAAAAGTAGTAGGGATATAAAGCAGAGGATAGCGCAGGGTCGAGTCGCCTTCAATAAAAAGAAGTCACTTCTATGTTCGCGAACGGTTAATTTAGAAATTCGAAAAAGACTGTTAAAGGTGTATGTTTGGAGCATGAAGCTGTACGAGCGCGAAACATAGACTTTGAGCGCGACGGAAGGGAAAAGATTAGAAGCGTTCGAAATGTGGTGTTAACTGGCGAATGATGAGGATATCATGGATAGAGAAGGTTAGAAATGAAGAGGTATTAGAAGGAATAGAGAGAGATAGAGAACAGAGGACTCTGTTGAAGTCAATAAGAAATGAGCGAGATAGGTTAGTAGGACCCTTCTAAGGCATCAAGGTCTATTCAGAAACATATTAGAGGCAGAAACAGAAGTTAGGAGGGGTCCAACTAGTCTTAGGACTGACGACCTTATGATGATGATTCGGATTAATTGATAACATCCTGAATAATGACGATAGGCTGTAGCATGTAATTCTATAAACCAACGTTTCCACAATTTTATCGTATTAGTGGAGATAGCTCCACAAAGCGATGTTAGTAACCTACTTACGCTTAAATCATAGATGCAGTAAAGTGATAGCCATTTGGAATGCAGGAATTGCAGGTATTTTATATTAAAGGTCTCGTCATTCTACGTTCATAAAGAAAGAATGCGATATATTTAATGTATTTTTAGAATATGTTTGGACGAACAACTTAGAGTTACTTAAGAATATTCTTGGAATATTTCGCGAGTGAATGTATATAGTCTTTTGTCAAAATCATAAGGTCGTCAGTCCTAAGACTGGTTGGACACGTACCTCCACTCTTTCCTATTCTGAGCTAAACTTCGCATTTCCCTAAAACTAGAACAGCCCACATCCTTAACTATTTGCGAACAGTAATCTAATCTAGGTCTACCTCTACCCCTCCTAACTCCTGTTTCTGCCTCTAATATGTCTCTGACTAGACCTTCATGCCTGAGAAGGTGTCCTACCAACCTATCTCGCCTATTTTTTATTGACTTCCATAGAGTCCTCTGTTCTCCTATTCTTTCCAATACCTCTTCATTTCTAACCTTTTCTACCCACGATATCCTCATCATCCGCCTATAACACCACATTTCGAACGCTTCTAACCTTTTCTTTTCCGCCGCTCCCACTGTCCATGTTTCGCACCCGTACAACGCCGTGCTCCAAACATACACCTTTAACAACCTTTTTCGAATTTCTAAATTAACCGTTCGCGAGCATAGAAGTGACTTCTTTTTATTAAAGGCGACACGACCCTGCGCTATCCTCTGCTTTATATCCCTACTACTCCTTCCATCCTGACTTATCTGACTTCCTAGGTATCTAAAATCAGCCACTTCTTCCAAGTTTTCGTTTCCTATTTTTATATTCGCTCTTTCCCTACTTTTTCTTCCCTTGCATACTAGTATTTTAGTTTTACTTTTATTTTTATTTTGTCTTTTGTGATGTCTATAAAATGAAAACCATCAAGAACAGGCTTATCGTGTAGCTAATGTCTACATTATTAAAATTACAGATATGACTTATTGGACATGATTATTAAATTGCAAAATTTCAGTTAGCTATATATGCCCGACACATACGGTGCATGGGTTTCTACGTATAACATCAACGAACTGAAAATGAAAAAGTTATCGTTGTTAAGAAACGTAGTCAGCGAAAATTTTATGCATCTTTTATGTAATAATAAATCCAAAAAAGAAATAAAGTTTTAAACGAAAATGTCCAAATCTAGACCGAATTTCCTAATCCCAGTACTTTGATAAATCTAGGACTTATTTACTTTCGCGGTTTAAATCACCAGCACTCCTCTTTGTGGTATCTGCCAACAAAATTTCATTTTCCATGCCGCAATTTTATATACGGTTACAATAAGTGATCCGAGGATTGACGGCTTATCTTTCATACGTGAACCATAAAAGTGTGGCATAAAACATTGAAAACGCTATAAATAGCAACTCGAAAACAAGCTCTGCGGTGCGCTGCTGTCAAAAATCAATCTTGTAAAACTCCGACATCGAGCAACTGGAACTGCGTGAGTAGATAATTTATTATGAATTTTCCCTACGAACTTTCTAATCATCTTTCTCAAGTCCACACTTGACATTCATTAACAACTTCTTCCTTCTTCAAGTTAATAAGTGTCGTTAAAGCATCTTAAATACGACAGCAATTTATTCAGAGGATAGCTTTTGTTAACAGTTGGAAAATAGGGATGTCTGTGATTCAAAGAAGTACAAAGAAGTTTCCAATATCCAACACAAAAATGATAAAGAGAGTAGGACTCTCACACCAAACTTGTAGGTAAGTAAACAGTTTGTCCGTCACGGAAATCGAGTGTCAAAGATTTTCTCCGCTTTTTCCGGGTTTAAGTTTTTCCCCAAAATCAATCTCCAAAACATATAATTACAATATTACAATTAAAAAATTGTTTTTTGTGATGTAACTACAAATTTACGGTTTTCGCATTTTTCTCTTTACTTGAGCTATTTCATGATTCTAGGTCAATAAAAATTAGTACGGCATTCCTATTTAATATCATATTATTGTCGTTGTCTAAATTAATGTAGATGACAGCGACGGTCTTAATGGTCGCAACCATGCTATTGACGATGAGAAGAGAGGAAAACAACGCGGTACGCAAGCGCGAAAGAAGGAAGTTTCTACTTCTGCCTCATCATAAAGTAAGGGACATCCACGCGTCATTTACACCCTGTGGTGATTAATTACAAGTCACTGATATTTTCTACGGAAATGGTACTGGATATGAGACCACCTGCGTATATGTAGGGGATCACTAACTTGTAATATATCTTGAAAAATCCTTACACCAAACGACGAAATGTCGGTATTGGTTGCTACAAATATAGTGTTTTTGACGTGACAACGTCTTATAATTCGATGGAACCGGCTGCACGCACGAAAAAACATGACTTATGCGGCGTTACCTCGCTCTGAGGCGTTCCATTTAAGGCTTGAAGTGCAAGCGAGAGCGCGGAATGAGCGACAAAGAGGCACAATCGGCCTCCGCGTTCGGCAGCGTTCGACATCTGTCTCTCTCCTACTTGAGTGAGCGATGCGTCCGCGTGGACAGCTGCTATACAATAATACATTTCCATTTACCTCCTTCTCTATATCGATACAAAATATCTATCAAACGAGTAAAATTAAAATTTTTTTTTGAAAAATGAAACCATTCCATCAGTATTTTCTTATGACATTGTCACGTTCAACTATCGTCAGTAAACCGCCTTTACAGACAACCGATTTTAGTCTCTATTTGGCTTTTCACAAATAGATGGAAGAAAATTAACAGTGTTTTATTCTTGAAGGTTATAAATGCTAGAAGAAAACACTTAGAAGTATGTACAGGGCTTTCTAGCCTCTAGAGGAACAAAAACGGATTCATTCATTAGTTACTTGTGAGTTAAACGTGTATCACAATTGTTTAAATTTTAAAAATTACCGAAACTATTTGAATTCCAACCGTTTACTATAAAGGCTGTAATATTTTCAAAGCTTTATACAATTCAACGAATTTTCACTATTAATCAAAATAAAAAAAAAACTAGTAAAATTACGCTACTAGCTTACTATAGAATGAAATTTGTAAATTTGAATATTGCTTTTGCTATTTGAGATTTTTGAATTATACTTGTTTATAACATGGAATTCTATCAAGTAAAAGTTAATAACGTCAATTGTACATTATACATTTCTGTTGAAAAACTTAGTTCATTTCCATTTGCAAATGTAACGCTGCCCTCTCAATAACATTCACGTATTCTCGTGAAATCCTATTAGCCGAGCTTCGAAATAATCGGTTCAACGCGTTTTACAAGACAAGTTTACGTGCTTTTGTTTTTCTTAAGTAAGTCCATGGCGTACTTGATGAATTTGCGAATTAGTCGACGAAAAGCCTCACACGTTAAATAATGTTCGTTACTACACTTATTAGGAGCCTTGCTCTTTATACGATAAAAAGGAGAAATCTACTCTTTAATACCAACATATGGAATTAGTTATTCATATATATTTGTCTGTTATTGAAATCTGTGGAAGAAACATGCCTCTAAACAGGAATAGCTGTTTAATTATTTCTGTTTTAACTGTCAATTCAAAAAGGACGAGGAGATGTCCTACAAGATCGATGTCTACACGATTAACGTAATCCTAATTTGATGCAAGATCTATCGTTTGAAAGTGTATGGTTCAGAAAAGATTTATAGCTGCGTCTGGTGAAATGTCTTGGGTAGTTTCTAAAGTTTTTAACCCTTCTCACAATTACACGGTTGCATGTGGAAATATCGGTTTAAAACGTCGTCAATGATGGTTTTCGTTAGTAATACCTCTTAAAATTTTCACAGGCTGTATTTATAAATTAATAATTATTATTAAAGTTTCAACGTTTCGTAATTCTATCTACTACTTCCCAGTAAAGATACATATAATTATTCACAGTTTATAAAAATGGTTCAGTAGAAGAAACGTAAACTTTAATAATAAAATTCTCGAAACAAAGCAATGACAGAAATTTGAAATAAATTATTTTTATTTCAATAGCAGCATCATGAATCTGAACAAATTATCTTCTTAAAATTGCAATAAGCATCATATTAGACAAGTATGCTTTACAGAACTGTTTTCTCGGAAGATCTCATTTTAAATCAAAAATAAAATTTCGTAGAATGTCGGTCAATGTTCAAGGATTATTAGACGAATACTTAGTGACTACGGACTTTCAAGTTTCATGTCAGATTCGTAATTTGAAAATATTTCAAGTCGCGTTTAAAAGTATAGTTACACTCATAATATTGAATTTGCATTACTAAATTAAGCAAACAATTTTTGGTTATTAATCCGTCGAATCTGCCAAACGTATGGTTCGCGACATCGGACTTACTTCCAATCAGAACGCCATAAACAATTCCTACAGAATTATGGCCAATCTATAAGCTGCTGATTAATAACATCAACCACATAAGTCATTTAGCTATAGATTATTTTGTAATTGTATGCATAGTTTCGTTTGATTTCTATTAATATAAAAATGCATTTTTACAGGCACAACAAAAATAAGTTCCTGAACTTTATTTTAGAAAATAAACCTAAAAGCTCCTACCTTTTTTCTTGCTTTATTCAACTAAGATAATGTGAAGAAAAACGATTGCCATTATTTTTCATCGAAAAATAACTACCCTGTGGAGATAGTCAAACTGTGGTATTTATCAATTTAAAAATGTTTAAGTTCTTGTTCAGAAATTTATTGAAACTGTCAGATGTGGATTGCAATTTCGATCTTATTTCATCTCATCAGCGAGCGTATAACAGGTGTTTCTATACTATATACAACAGGCGGGCTGAAAAGTTCGTTTTTTTGCTAGAATTTGATTTTATTATTCAATATAGTTCCCTTCGAGGGCGATGCAACGATTATAGCGGTCATACCATTTTTATAATACGATTTGTTTTTAGCCTCAAAATAGGCTTCAGTTTCGGCAATGACCTCTTCATCGGCGTGAAATTTCGATCCAGCGAGCATCCTCTTGATATCTGAGAACAGAAAAAAGTCGCTTGGGGCCAGATCTGGAGAGTACGGCGGATGCGGAAGTAATTCGTAGCCCAATTCATGCAATTTTGCCATCGATTTCATTGATTTGTGACACGGTGCATTGTCTTAATGAAACNAGTATTTTAGTTTTACTTTTATTTTTATTTTGTCTTTTGTGATGTCTATAAAATGAAAACCATCAAGAACAGGCTTATCGTGTAGCTAATGTCTACATTATTAAAATTACAGATATGACTTATTGGACATGATTATTAAATTGCAAAATTTCAGTTAGCTATATATGCCCGACACATACGGTGCATGGGTTTCTACGTATAACATCAACGAACTGAAAATGAAAAAGTTATCGTTGTTAAGAAACGTAGTCAGCGAAAATTTTATGCATCTTTTATGTAATAATAAATCCAAAAAAGAAATAAAGTTTTAAACGAAAATGTCCAAATCTAGACCGAATTTCCTAATCCCAGTACTTTGATAAATCTAGGACTTATTTACTTTCGCGGTTTAAATCACCAGCACTCCTCTTTGTGGTATCTGCCAACAAAATTTCATTTTCCATGCCGCAATTTTATATACGGTTACAATAAGTGATCCGAGGATTGACGGCTTATCTTTCATACGTGAACCATAAAAGTGTGGCATAAAACATTGAAAACGCTATAAATAGCAACTCGAAAACAAGCTCTGCGGTGCGCTGCTGTCAAAAATCAATCTTGTAAAACTCCGACATCGAGCAACTGGAACTGCGTGAGTAGATAATTTATTATGAATTTTCCCTACGAACTTTCTAATCATCTTTCTCAAGTCCACACTTGACATTCATTAACAACTTCTTCCTTCTTCAAGTTAATAAGTGTCGTTAAAGCATCTTAAATACGACAGCAATTTATTCAGAGGATAGCTTTTGTTAACAGTTGGAAAATAGGGATGTCTGTGATTCAAAGAAGTACAAAGAAGTTTCCAATATCCAACACAAAAATGATAAAGAGAGTAGGACTCTCACACCAAACTTGTAGGTAAGTAAACAGTTTGTCCGTCACGGAAATCGAGTGTCAAAGATTTTCTCCGCTTTTTCCGGGTTTAAGTTTTTCCCCAAAATCAATCTCCAAAACATATAATTACAATATTACAATTAAAAAATTGTTTTTTGTGATGTAACTACAAATTTACGGTTTTCGCATTTTTCTCTTTACTTGAGCTATTTCATGATTCTAGGTCAATAAAAATTAGTACGGCATTCCTATTTAATATCATATTATTGTCGTTGTCTAAATTAATGTAGATGACAGCGACGGTCTTAATGGTCGCAACCATGCTATTGACGATGAGAAGAGAGGAAAACAACGCGGTACGCAAGCGCGAAAGAAGGAAGTTTCTACTTCTGCCTCATCATAAAGTAAGGGACATCCACGCGTCATTTACACCCTGTGGTGATTAATTACAAGTCACTGATATTTTCTACGGAAATGGTACTGGATATGAGACCACCTGCGTATATGTAGGGGATCACTAACTTGTAATATATCTTGAAAAATCCTTACACCAAACGACGAAATGTCGGTATTGGTTGCTACAAATATAGTGTTTTTGACGTGACAACGTCTTATAATTCGATGGAACCGGCTGCACGCACGAAAAAACATGACTTATGCGGCGTTACCTCGCTCTGAGGCGTTCCATTTAAGGCTTGAAGTGCAAGCGAGAGCGCGGAATGAGCGACAAAGAGGCACAATCGGCCTCCGCGTTCGGCAGCGTTCGACATCTGTCTCTCTCCTACTTGAGTGAGCGATGCGTCCGCGTGGACAGCTGCTATACAATAATACATTTCCATTTACCTCCTTCTCTATATCGATACAAAATATCTATCAAACGAGTAAAATTAAAATTTTTTTTTGAAAAATGAAACCATTCCATCAGTATTTTCTTATGACATTGTCACGTTCAACTATCGTCAGTAAACCGCCTTTACAGACAACCGATTTTAGTCTCTATTTGGCTTTTCACAAATAGATGGAAGAAAATTAACAGTGTTTTATTCTTGAAGGTTATAAATGCTAGAAGAAAACACTTAGAAGTATGTACAGGGCTTTCTAGCCTCTAGAGGAACAAAAACGGATTCATTCATTAGTTACTTGTGAGTTAAACGTGTATCACAATTGTTTAAATTTTAAAAATTACCGAAACTATTTGAATTCCAACCGTTTACTATAAAGGCTGTAATATTTTCAAAGCTTTATACAATTCAACGAATTTTCACTATTAATCAAAATAAAAAAAAAACTAGTAAAATTACGCTACTAGCTTACTATAGAATGAAATTTGTAAATTTGAATATTGCTTTTGCTATTTGAGATTTTTGAATTATACTTGTTTATAACATGGAATTCTATCAAGTAAAAGTTAATAACGTCAATTGTACATTATACATTTCTGTTGAAAAACTTAGTTCATTTCCATTTGCAAATGTAACGCTGCCCTCTCAATAACATTCACGTATTCTCGTGAAATCCTATTAGCCGAGCTTCGAAATAATCGGTTCAACGCGTTTTACAAGACAAGTTTACGTGCTTTTGTTTTTCTTAAGTAAGTCCATGGCGTACTTGATGAATTTGCGAATTAGTCGACGAAAAGCCTCACACGTTAAATAATGTTCGTTACTACACTTATTAGGAGCCTTGCTCTTTATACGATAAAAAGGAGAAATCTACTCTTTAATACCAACATATGGAATTAGTTATTCATATATATTTGTCTGTTATTGAAATCTGTGGAAGAAACATGCCTCTAAACAGGAATAGCTGTTTAATTATTTCTGTTTTAACTGTCAATTCAAAAAGGACGAGGAGATGTCCTACAAGATCGATGTCTACACGATTAACGTAATCCTAATTTGATGCAAGATCTATCGTTTGAAAGTGTATGGTTCAGAAAAGATTTATAGCTGCGTCTGGTGAAATGTCTTGGGTAGTTTCTAAAGTTTTTAACCCTTCTCACAATTACACGGTTGCATGTGGAAATATCGGTTTAAAACGTCGTCAATGATGGTTTTCGTTAGTAATACCTCTTAAAATTTTCACAGGCTGTATTTATAAATTAATAATTATTATTAAAGTTTCAACGTTTCGTAATTCTATCTACTACTTCCCAGTAAAGATACATATAATTATTCACAGTTTATAAAAATGGTTCAGTAGAAGAAACGTAAACTTTAATAATAAAATTCTCGAAACAAAGCAATGACAGAAATTTGAAATAAATTATTTTTATTTCAATAGCAGCATCATGAATCTGAA
This sequence comes from Agrilus planipennis, assembly GCF_000699045.2. Lineage (NCBI taxonomy): Eukaryota > Metazoa > Arthropoda > Insecta > Coleoptera > Buprestidae > Agrilus > Agrilus planipennis. The sequence continues at coordinate 1,165,025 of NW_020442464.1, forward strand.
CAAATTATCTTCTTAAAATTGCAATAAGCATCATATTAGACAAGTATGCTTTACAGAACTGTTTTCTCGGAAGATCTCATTTTAAATCAAAAATAAAATTTCGTAGAATGTCGGTCAATGTTCAAGGATTATTAGACGAATACTTAGTGACTACGGACTTTCAAGTTTCATGTCAGATTCGTAATTTGAAAATATTTCAAGTCGCGTTTAAAAGTATAGTTACACTCATAATATTGAATTTGCATTACTAAATTAAGCAAACAATTTTTGGTTATTAATCCGTCGAATCTGCCAAACGTATGGTTCGCGACATCGGACTTACTTCCAATCAGAACGCCATAAACAATTCCTACAGAATTATGGCCAATCTATAAGCTGCTGATTAATAACATCAACCACATAAGTCATTTAGCTATAGATTATTTTGTAATTGTATGCATAGTTTCGTTTGATTTCTATTAATATAAAAATGCATTTTTACAGGCACAACAAAAATAAGTTCCTGAACTTTATTTTAGAAAATAAACCTAAAAGCTCCTACCTTTTTTCTTGCTTTATTCAACTAAGATAATGTGAAGAAAAACGATTGCCATTATTTTTCATCGAAAAATAACTACCCTGTGGAGATAGTCAAACTGTGGTATTTATCAATTTAAAAATGTTTAAGTTCTTGTTCAGAAATTTATTGAAACTGTCAGATGTGGATTGCAATTTCGATCTTATTTCATCTCATCAGCGAGCGTATAACAGGTGTTTCTATACTATATACAACAGGCGGGCTGAAAAGTTCGTTTTTTTGCTAGAATTTGATTTTATTATTCAATATAGTTCCCTTCGAGGGCGATGCAACGATTATAGCGGTCATACCATTTTTATAATACGATTTGTTTTTAGCCTCAAAATAGGCTTCAGTTTCGGCAATGACCTCTTCATCGGCGTGAAATTTCGATCCAGCGAGCATCCTCTTGATATCTGAGAACAGAAAAAAGTCGCTTGGGGCCAGATCTGGAGAGTACGGCGGATGCGGAAGTAATTCGTAGCCCAATTCATGCAATTTTGCCATCGATTTCATTGATTTGTGACACGGTGCATTGTCTTAATGAAACAGCACTTTCTTTTTCAAACAAAAGTTCTTTTACTAAAAATTCTATAACTCAGATACTAATAGTGCAACAGCTTTCAAATTTATACACCTGTCTTTTGAAGGTTAGGGCTAACTAAAAATGATATGGATTTGATACTAGTAATGTCAATGAGTTTGATTGACACGCTGGTGGAGGTAATGAATCTCATATTTTTTCTCATTTCTATGAATAAATTAGCTTAATGTGATATTAATCAATTATTACAAGGACGGCATTCTCTCCCGAGTCTGAATTGACACCCAAGCCAAAGGCAGGGAAGGGGATCCCGTACTTTCTTCTTCAGGTTCCTATTCGATTTCGGTAAGGGTGTAGCATTAACGTAAATACGTCTCCTGTTACGTCACTCTACTAAAATCTCAGTTCACACCTCCTACGAGCTTACTGTCGATCATTCTAAAAATATTTTAATTACAGCAAGAAGAGTGTTTCGGCCTACAACTCTAGTTATATTTCATTATATTAATTCCCCCAAACCCGTCTCGTAATGAATGGTTTGTTGCTAAGAATATTATTTGGTTCTAGTACACGTGTCTTATTATATCTACGCGTTGATTACAACAATTTAATTTCAAATTGCTGTTTCAAATTTCGCTTTCGCTTAACGAAGTCGTATTCCTGTTAATAGTGGCACCTTACTCGAAAACTTTAACCGCAGCAATAGAATTTGATATGAAATTTCGACGGCCAAATTGGAAATCTAACCGAGCTTAACAAAGTGAACGACAGTTTGAACAGTCACCGTTCCCATAAAAGTCTCGGTGCCAGATGTTTTGTATTACGAAACTGCCACCAAGCGGAGGTTGAGGTTGAAGTTAAGTACAAGCGCGAGAGAGAGGAAATTTGAATTTTCATTTAGATTACCACTTTAGTTACCTAAGGATCGTTTTAGTCATTTTCGTTGGAAACGAACACCGCATATTAAGAAGTTTCATGCACCAAATTCGTTTTAAAAACTCCAACGAAACTCATCCATTCTTGGAAAACAGTAAATCCCCATCCCGCTAAAATTATTGCTTCAATACAAACCCCGAAGGTTTTTATTCGTAATATTAGATGCTCTCGAAAAGCATTTGCTATACAAAGGGTATGATGGTCATGGTATAGGATTAGGTCTTGTCCTCCGGTGGTCTCGCAAATGGAGCTGTCAGTGCAACATTTTGAATGTTTTGCTCCTTGGCTGCTATTTTGTTCAGACCGAGACCTATTCTCAAGATTCAGAAACATAACAAAAATGACAGGTATCGGACCATGCAAGGTTTTAAAGTATAGATGAAAACGATTATAACGATTAATAATTGTTTATAACAAAATATATTTGGAAAAACCGAAAAATCTGGGAAAATGTTTTTCTTTCTATGGCAAAAACTACCAAAAAATTCGTTTTGACTACATCATATAAAGTTATCGGGAATTGAATAGGGTATAGAATGGAAAAGAAACGTGAAATCACGTCTTTTTTAAAACTCGTAACGTTTACTTTGAAGCTATTGTACTACTGTACCTATATGATTATTAATTCAATTTTTGGTATTTTAAATGTTTCCTAGAATAAAAAAAAAATTTTTTCGTCTTATACTATATTTCTTCTTCTCTAATTCTCTTTTTATTACTCTCGTTTCATTTATTCTATTTACCCGGAACTTTTTCATCCATTCTATGCATTCTCTATTAGCGTTCAGTAATTCTTCGATTTTTTTATTTGCTATAAAGCAACCACATATCATTCCTACGCTTTCTGCTATTTCTTTCGTTAGCAGGCATAACCTGCATACTTTATCTTCTTCCTTTATCCAGTACTTACTGCTTCCACCCCAATCGCTTCATTGTCGAAATCTTGCTATCATTTTTGTTCTACGTACTCTTCTTTTCTCATTCGGTATAGGGTTTTCCTTGTGCTCAGGCTTTCATCTTCTTCTTTTTCCTTCCACCCTTTTTTCCATAATTCAATGATGCCCTCATATCTATACACTCTTTCTTCCATTTCCTGTTCTAGTGTCCTTTCTTTTAATAATTCGCTTTTTTAGCTTCCTGTATTAGTGTATTGCCAGGTTACTTCGCTCCTTTCCTTTCTGCATTCTCTCACCATCTTGTTCCCCGTGTCTTCCCTTATTTTGTATATTGTACTCTATTCCCTGCACTAAAAAGGGGAAGAGGTCATTCCAGAATATACCACCAATCTGTGTATCAAACCCACTTCAAAAAACGCTGGTCGTGAAAACCTTATGCATTTTATTATTCGCTGTAGTTTAATTTTCTTATTTGACTATAAACGATTTTTCTCTATAAAATCATAGCAAAATTACATTTCCTCATTCACTTTCTAAGCCAAAACAGAATCGTATCTCATTGAATCTAGGTATGTCCTACGTACAATATTTTTAGTCAGTTAATCGATACTTTGTTAATTGATTAAAATTTGGAATCTCACGTTGATAATGACACAGCAGTGGATGAAGCACCTGTCAGCTTCATACAGTTTATTAGAATAAATAAAAATAAAATATTTAGCATTCAAAAGAATACAAGGTAGATATGACTACATATCTCAGTTGCTTTTGCTTCTTTTTAAAATAAATGAGGCTGTACCAGATTTATTGATCGCGTCAATAGTTAATTATTGATTAATAATTACTTTATTAGCAATTACGCATCGGATTGGAAAGAAAAATACGTTTCAAAACAAGTAAAGATCGAATAGTATACATCTTCTATGACATTTTCCGAGTCGGGTGCGGAAATATTTTATAAATACATATTAACAATGCAATAGCTATTTCAATTTTAAGTACCAATAAATTTTAATGGCGAGGGTTTTCGGAATAATGAAGAACCTTGCAAGCTAGAGTAACTTATCAATGAAATCCCACAGATTTGACATAGGACTTAACGTGTTCTTTTCCATTTCAGGTGATCCACTGTAGGACTTATCAGAAATTGGTATTCGAGGAGAAGAACTACAGGTAATTCTGCATGAACTATTAATTTATCATAAGAACCATTTAAATATTTATCATACCGTAACATCTATTTTATTTTGACGTGACAACGTCTTATAATTCGATGGAGCCGGCTGCACGCACGAAAAAACATGACTCATCCGGCGTTACCTCGCTCTGAAGCGTTCCATTTAAGGCTTGAAGTGCAAGCGAGAGCGCGGAACGAGCGACAAAGAGGCACAATCGCCCTCCGCGTTCGGCAGCGTTCGACATCTGTCTCTCTCCTACTTGAGTGAGCGATGCGTCCGCGTGGACAGCTGCTATACAATAATACATTTCCATTTACCTCCTTCTCTATATCCATACAAAATATCTATCAAACAAATAAAATTAAAATTTTCTTTTGAAAAATGAAACCATTCCATCAGTATTTTCTTATGACGTTGTCACGTTCAACTATCGTCAGTAAACCGACTTTACAGACAACCGATTTTTTTATAACGTATGAAATTCTATTCTGAACCAAAAAGGTACTTGATGATAATAAAAAAAAATGGAATTGTATAATGAATAATACATTATTTTTCAACCAACAAAAACTTACATAATGAAACTGCATTCATTAAAATTTTGGTGATATGTAAACTTCATTGCCGGTATGAAATGATGATTATTTTATTTACGAATCGATTTCATTGATTTTGTGACTTATGTACATAGTGCTTATATATAGATATGAAAAAGTTCATAGTAATTACGTCGTATGTTCGTATCATGTATAAACGAAAATGTTAGGTGATATTAAACATTAACATTGCAGTAATGTATCATAATGGACACTTTAATAACGATGATGTTAATTTTATTATTGTATTTATGAACACGTACACACAAAATTTTACTCCCATTTTATATGATTCATGTATTCATACATTCGAATTATGAATCGAATCGCACTAATCGAAGGAAGAAATACTTGTGTGAGGATTAACTTAATTTTTTAAATTGGCTCTTTTTTTAAAAAAAAATTAAGTATTTTTATTAATAACTATATATACTGTATACGTCGTGTGGTATAAGCGGTCGATTTCTTGATCTGCTTTTGGTTGTTTCTCGTGGGATAAATTACCCGATTTTTATCGCACTTTTTATCTTTTGACTAAGTTAAATGTAGTCACAGCTTGTGCTTAGTTTCGTCTGCATATTATCCAGCCCCTAGGAGTTATTCTTAATTTTTGGATTTTTATTGTCGACCACACGTATTTCAAGCCCAGTTGATTAGAATATCTTTCGAACTTTTTGTGGATACGGATAAGATTTCTCATTTTTACTGTCAGGTTTTTAAAACAACACAACTTAGTATTAGAGTATTATAACATCTTTCATCACTCTGCCGGTTTACTGCCGAATCTGGACGAATAAAGGTCCTATTGCTAATATTTATGCTGCAATAAAATACAAATCCTGTGACACCTATTATCATCCTGGCTGTGCCAATCGTGGAGAACACTTTTAATAAATGCTGTCCTGATCAGGATCAGGATCAGAATGCAGGACGTGGTTCTCAACACAAACTGTCTTTATCACCTTTTCAGGGCATTGATAATTTTATTGCAAAAGCTAATGAACTGATAATCGAGAAAGCCATAAGTAAGATTATGTATAGCTGCAAGAGTTTAGAAAAGAAAACATCTTTGATTGGAAAGATAAATGGCATCTCATCTGATTTCAATATTTTGAACAAAGATTTATCTGACAAAGCGACAGTGAATGATATTAATGTGAAGTTAAACAATACTAGAGAAGACCTTAAAAAAACTACAGTCGAGTAATAAGCAAAACAAGGATGGTAGAACTTAAATCTAAAAAATTATTTGATAAAAAGTTACTTGAATAAGAAGATTAATTATTAAATGAAATCTTTGAAAAACAGCTAAAAGCAAAGAATGTAATAATTTTTAATGTCTCTGAAGATACATCTGCTCATGATTTTTTATGTCAAGAATATGCTCAGTGCTTCCCAACATTCTTAGTGTTCTTAGAATAGGTAGAAGGATAATAACGTTGCAAGATCTTTGAAGGTTGTATTTAAAGGTGAAGCTGATGCTTTGTAGGTACTAAAAAATCAAAAAAAGATCTGTGAAGAAAGAGAAACATTTATATAGAATGACTCAACTTTTATACAGAGGTTGGTATTATTGATTTCATTCTATACTCGTTGATGCACCGGATCAATGGACAATTAAATATACGTATGAGAGGCGTACCAAAAGTATTAAAGAAATATGAAGCTAAATTAAAAAACTACTTAAATCATTTTGTTTCCAAAACATTTTTCGTAATCTGAAAGAAAATTTTCATAAATACTATTAAATATATCCAACGAAACAACAATAACTGGGATATTATTGTATTTATGAACACGTACACACAAAATTTTACTCCCATTTTATATGATTCATGTATTCATACATTCGAATTATGAATCGAATCGCACTAATCGAAGGAAGAAATACTTGTGTGAGGATTAACTTAATTTTTTAAATTGGCTCTTTTTTTAAAAAAAAATTAAGTATTTTTATTAATAACTATATATACTGTATACGTCGTGTGGTATAAGCGGTCGATTTCTTGATCTGCTTTTGGTTGTTTCTCGTGGGATAAATTACCCGATTTTTATCGCACTTTTTATCTTTTGACTAAGTTAAATGTAGTCACAGCTTGTGCTTAGTTTCGTCTGCATATTATCCAGCCCCTAGGAGTTATTCTTAATTTTTGGATTTTTATTGTCGACCACACGTATTTCAAGCCCAGTTGATTAGAATATCTTTCGAACTTTTTGTGGATACGGATAAGATTTCTCATTTTTACTGTCAGGTTTTTAAAACAACACAACTTAGTATTAGAGTATTATAACATCTTTCATCACTCTGCCGGTTTACTGCCGAATCTGGACGAATAAAGGTCCTATTGCTAATATTTATGCTGCAATAAAATACAAATCCTGTGACACCTATTATCATCCTGGCTGTGCCAATCGTGGAGAACACTTTTAATAAATGCTGTCCTGATCAGGATCAGGATCAGAATGCAGGACGTGGTTCTCAACACAAACTGTCTTTATCACCTTTTCAGGGCATTGATAATTTTATTGCAAAAGCTAATGAACTGATAATCGAGAAAGCCATAAGTAAGATTATGTATAGCTGCAAGAGTTTAGAAAAGAAAACATCTTTGATTGGAAAGATAAATGGCATCTCATCTGATTTCAATATTTTGAACAAAGATTTATCTGACAAAGCGACAGTGAATGATATTAATGTGAAGTTAAACAATACTAGAGAAGACCTTAAAAAAACTACAGTCGAGTAATAAGCAAAACAAGGATGGTAGAACTTAAATCTAAAAAATTATTTGATAAAAAGTTACTTGAATAAGAAGATTAATTATTAAATGAAATCTTTGAAAAACAGCTAAAAGCAAAGAATGTAATAATTTTTAATGTCTCTGAAGATACATCTGCTCATGATTTTTTATGTCAAGAATATGCTCAGTGCTTCCCAACATTCTTAGTGTTCTTAGAATAGGTAGAAGGATAATAACGTTGCAAGATCTTTGAAGGTTGTATTTAAAGGTGAAGCTGATGCTTTGTAGGTACTAAAAAATCAAAAAAAGATCTGTGAAGAAAGAGAAACATTTATATAGAATGACTCAACTTTTATACAGAGGTTGGTATTATTGATTTCATTCTATACTCGTTGATGCACCGGATCAATGGACAATTAAATATACGTATGAGAGGCGTACCAAAAGTATTAAAGAAATATGAAGCTAAATTAAAAAACTACTTAAATCATTTTGTTTCCAAAACATTTTTCGTAATCTGAAAGAAAATTTTCATAAATACTATTAAATATATCCAACGAAACAACAATAACTGGGATATTATTGTATTTATGTTAATATTTATCAAGTAAAAACTGCTGAATGTGAATCCTTCATTCTTTCAGTAAACTATTCATTAATCCCATGTAATTCTCTTTAATGATTAGAAATGATCGATATTACATACAACATTTTTTTCAGTGTATAATTCTCAGGCATGAAGGTCTAGTCAGAGACATATTAGAGGCAGAAACTGGAGTTAGGAGGGGTAGAGGTAGACCTAGATCAGATTACTCTTCGCAAATAGTTAAGGATGTGGGCTGTTCTAGTTTTAGGGAAATGCGAAGTTTAGCTCAGGATAGGAAAGAGTGGAGGTACGTGTCCAACCAGTCTTAGGACTGATGACCTTATGATGATTATGATGATAATTATATTAATGAAAATTATGAAGTAAGCGAATCCCATATTTTCTGAGACTTTTACTTCAGTTTAGGAATTTTTCTAACAGGATACTAAAAATAACGCTTTAACTAATATTTAGTTTTTTTTTTCTCAGAGATTTAACACCGAAACAATAAGGTTGGTGCCATGTACCTAAATGACCCAAACAAGGATATAGGGTTTATTATTTTTTGAGGGTGTCGAGAAAACTAAGATTTCATTAAGTGAGAGAACTGAAATGGCATGGGGCTCGTATTACAAAATCAATAGAGAAGAAAAATATCCTTTTCATTTATCTATCTACGAACAGGCACTCGCTCTTGTTATTTTTACTTGACAACCGCCATTGGTTTTTTGCAAAACAAAATTGTAATTGATCAAAGTTCCTATATTCTAAAGTAATATGTAAACTCAAGGGTTTGGCATTAAAACTACACATTACACACTGAAATCAACCGACTACTTATTCCTATTTTATTATATTTAAACTAGCAACACCCGTCCCAATTTGAATAGATGTCATTAGTAACTACACAGCAAATCGTTCGACCATTTCGTAACCTAATAATGATTCCGTCAGTGGCATCAAGGCATAGATCCTTCCTTTAATTAAACGTTTTCATAATTATCTATGCAGAATAGAACATTACATATCGTGATCATTGAGTAAATTAAATAAAATTCAATCAATATTTAAAGCATAAAATAAGGCTCTCACACGGACGTAGATGACTTCAGCACGCCTATGTACGAAATAGTGGAGTTGGCAACAGATCCAAACTATGTCCAGTAGTAATAATGGGTAATAAAGTATTGGTCAATCAATAGTGTACCGAACTTAAATCAAGTTCCAAATACCGAAGTTAAACATATACATAATGTATTGAGTAGGTAATATTCAATAAAATACGAATTTCCTGCAAACAAATCGATCTTTATTATGTACATTAAAAATACCAAATTACTAGAAAATTATTGTTTTGATAAAAGAAAATTGTATTTAAAAGAAGAAAATAGAATTCAAGTGTTTTATTAGTTCAACTTTACCAATAGATGTTGCTGTCATAAAATCACAAAAGATTTCAAATATCAAAAACAAATGTAATAAATGTTGTTCAATGGCTTTTTTATACCAAGCTTGCCAACCAGGCTTGGACCAAAATGACAAACCAGGCATTTGGTATACTTGGTCCAATATTAGAAAATTTTGGGTCAAGCACAATCCTGTCGTTATTTCCTACATGACAGAGTGCCGTACATTCATCAATGCTAAATAAAACATATTTATTATATGTATATTTTCCAGCATGTATTAAGTATCTATGACCGTGTGTAAGGCCCCAAGTGTATGCTTCTATAATGTTATTAACTTAAACGGTCATATCTAAATTAAATCTCGCACTCAAATTAGCAATAATTAGTTACAAAACTTTAATACGTTTTGTATTGAAATTTTCTAAACATGGCTGCTCGGGCCGAAGTTATTTACACATTTATGTAGTTAGTTGTGGTATTCTGTACAAACAGCACCACATACAACTTGTACTTTACTTGGCGAGAACGTAAAACACAACGTTAACATTGTAGGTATGTATGCGTTTTGTAGTAAAACAAAAGCCAGCAGAGGAATGAGCTCGCTAAAATGATGAGATCCAAAAAGGTCGAAAAAGCGATCCGCGTCTAGCAGTTTCGACAGAATATAGACCACTTCGAATTATTTTATTCGATTAAGCTAACGTGCCTATCACGTTGAGGTTGGCTACGCCGGGATTCGTTTTCAGCAAGTAGATATCCACATAAGTGGACCTTGTTGGAGCATACGTAATCCTAAAATGTAGCATCGTGCTACAGATGGCGTTTACTACGCCATTTGTAGTATTTTCTAAATAAAATAATTTTTAATGTACATTTTAATTCATAATAATTTGACAAGCTGCATTCAACAATTATTTATTACCTGCAGAACTACACGTCACTATTTTAGAGCAGTCCATGTTATAAAGCAATTATTAATCTGCATCACTTGTTGAAATTGAAGTAGCATGTACGTTGAATGATTCCCTGAATGTCAATTATTGCGTTGAAAGCCCACGGGAGTACGGATTGATGACCAGTAGATAAGATGAAACATATTGATCAAGAGTAATCCTTTGTGGCCTGGACCACTATAATGGTGGGGACGTTTGTTCGATAGTATGCCCCACCGGATGTTAGCCGGTATGACTGTCCTTGTTAATAACATAGGTGTAAAGTTGGTTAAATGGAAAAAGTAGTTTAGAATTTTACTCCCATTATTTAATATGAGAACTTATTTTACACTCTCTTTAGCTGACAAAAGTTTTCATGATGAAAGTTATTAAAAAGTTAGATTGATAAATCTACCCTAAAAATTAAATATTAGGAAGACTGCCGGCATTCAGATGGTTAAAAAAACACATTTCTATGATCCATATATACCTAATACTATAGACAAATGATCTCTTCCAACTTTTCACAGAAATGTGTAGATCGATTTTCAATATATTACTTCCTCATCCACAATTACTTATGACGCCTTGCCATTTGTTGTGAAAGGATCCTTTACACCATAAGTAAAGTAAAAATATTCAAAAACTATTCGTTCGTAGTTCTATGTGAAATTATTATCGTAATAAGGTTTGTTGACTGTTATAAAATTACTGAAGTTCAATAAATCTAATTCACGATCAGCACTGGTTTCGTTGTCAGTGATCACTAAATTCAGATATAAATATCTACTAAATAAATTAACAAAATAACCGAAGAAACAGAAATGAACAATTATTGTATTGTATCCAATTATGTACAAATTCATATCAACAAATTGGTATATTAGTAAATAATTTGCGCTCCTCATAACTAAAAGAAAGCGTTGAAACCTAGAAAATGCACAAATCGCGCGCAAAACTGCTCTAGCTACTGTCCAACCATCAGACATGTTTTGCAATGTTTCGTTGATATAGTCTAGAGGCAGCTTAAGCTGGATATTATTTAAAATTTGTTTTTATTTAACTTCTTCGATTTGATATTAGACTATCACACAAAACTGCTTCCATTTTAAACAAAAAGTCGTTAAAATGCATTTGTAAAAGTAGGTTATTCGTTCTGTAAGCACAGTGGTATGTATAAATCGCTGACAGTAAATCAAGCTCGAGGGATGATTATGCGGTTTTTGAGAAAACTGCCTCGTTACTAGCAAATTTACAGCAACAGAAAGTCATTACAATTCGGGATATTTATATATGTATGTATACACGAACAGTTGCAGAAAATTTGCTTTCTCGGCACGATGCACCTTGAAAACCACGTTTGCATGTTTGCATTTGCGAATAATTGTGTAGGTGGATGGTCATACGTGCACATATTGAATGAGAGAGACTTTAGGCGAATATACTGCAAGCACCTAAATAAAAGTACAGTGGATTTCATTAATTACGACCTTGGTTATGGCGACCATTCTGCTATAGCGACTTCGGATGTAACGCCGAGTTCTGGGTAGCGACTGGTTTTAATTAATCATTTGTAACAAATCCCTAGTAATCCCATGCTGATATAACGACCAGAGTCGACCACTAAAGACACAAAGAGCATTCCTATCTTTTGTTTACATTCACACAGATAGTCAACAAGTGTGGTGACCGTTACCGTTGTTTCTGAGTAGCAACTGTTTTTAGTAAACTTTTGAATAAGTGTGACTTCGAGATGTACATTTACTGTTAAAAAAAGGCAAAAATTGATTCAAAATTGAATAACAATGTGTGCCTGTATCTCCTTTAACTTTCCCTGTAACGTCTTCTGGATATAACGACGAAATTACAGTGGTCCCTTCGTTGTCGTTATACCCGAAATCCTCTGTAGGTACTCTATAATGTACTCAGATTATAATTATACAGTTGAGGCATTTTTACATTCGGAAATGATATTAAATTGGCATTTCTGTAACTTATCGTCGTTTAAAGAAATAATAAAAATTTCACGATGCTAACTTCGCCTTACTAGAATATCGTCCCATTAAACTCGTACTTGTAAATCTAGAACGAGATAATGAAATCACTCTTTAATCGTAAGTCGCATGAACTTATCAAACGATCTCTTTGTGGGATTATTGTAAATGAATCAAATTGGTTGAGTTCCTTTATCGAATTAGTTTAATATATTCTGTTTGTATAACGAGCAAAATAGTTTAAATTGATGGTCATGGGTTTGTACCTCCAAGAGATAAGCTTACCTGTGCGGGTTCGATTCATTCTAAATCGTTTGACAAATCGAATCTATTAAGTTCACGCAAATACGAAGTTTTCACTACAGAGCAAACGATTCCGGTTCCAAACTAAAAATTGCGCCTATTCTAACAAAATTGAGAAGTGAAACTGACAAACAGAAGTGTATCCGTAAAAAATACGTGTGATGCTTCCATTATGAAAAATAAATATGGTCAGCCACGTTGTCAATGCAGCTTCCACTGAAAGTAGCCCCAATTACCAAGCAAACGTCTGTACCTAACCGTTTGTTTCAATCCGACCCATCATTCCAATTTATGAATCTAATATGAATTCCGACCGTGATATTCTATGTTCTTATCATCATCATAAGGTCGTCAGTCCTAAGACTGGTTGGACACGCACCTCCACTCTTTCCTATCCTGAGCTAATTTTCGCATTTCCCCAAAACTAGTTTGGTTCTTGGCGTGTTCAATATTAAAATAATAAAATCTGGTGAAAAAACAAATATTTATTTGACACTGTTAGAGCTGAAGAAGAGTAGAACGAAGGTTGATTTAGAACTGAAGAATATAGAATTTGAATAATTTAGGAAAGTTATGAAGGTGGAGCTAAGGGTTGTAGATAAAAGAAGGGAACCAATAGTAAGAAAATATGATTTGAAAAATGCTGAAGGTAGAAAATATAGAATTAAGTTGTTGAACCCAAATCACCGAAGAAACCCCTCATAAAATAGCAATTAGGACGGATAGCAAAGACATGCGGTTAGTACGCGAAGTTGAAATGTTAATAGGGATTATAGGAAAGTACAGTAATAAAAATTATTAGAACAGATGGATAGAATACAAAAGCTTTAGAAGATAATGTTGAGAAATATTTACACAGAAAAGGAATATACAAAAGAATTACATATTTACACAACGACATTATATGTACAGGGTGCTCTAATTTATGTTGGTCGCTACACTAGAAAAACCCACCTCCTTAACAATTTGCGAACAGTAATCTAATCTAAGTCTACCACTATTTCTCTTAACTCCTGTTTATGCCACTAATATATCTCTGACTAGACCTTTATGTCTGAGAAGGTGTTTTACCAACCTATCTCGCCTATTTCTTATTGACTTCCATAGAGTCCTCTGTTCTCCTGTTCTTTCTAATACCACTTTATTTCTAACCTAACCTCTATCCACGTTATCCTCGTCATTCGCCTGTAACACCACATTTCGAACCCTTCTAATCTTTTCTTTTCTTCCGCGCCCACCGTAAATGTTTGGCACGCGTACAGCGTCGTACTCTAGACATACTCCTTTAACAATCTTTTTCGAATTTTTAAATTAACCGTTCAAAAACAATTACTTAAATATAGTGTATTAATTTACGATATTCATTATTGACATAATACAAAATAAAGCACCTCCAATATGTATCTATATATCTATATTTTAAATAAATTTATATATGTACATCCTCTTGTTATTATAACCAAAAATTTAGTTTTGTTTAACAAAGGGAATGATACTTCGACAAAACGTCTATGCATATACAGTGTAAACTCTTTATAACGTCACTCCATTTAACGACAAACTCCTTAAAACGTCGAAATAGCTTGACTTTGGTTGGTTTACATTGTTTTCTACACAATATTACACTCTATATAGCGTCACGCTCACTCTATTTAACGACAACAATGCGGCATTATAAATCATTAAGCAGTACTTTCGAAGAAGACGATCCTGTCCCTCCACCAAGGATCAAACAAGAACTTGATGCAGCGAAACTATTAAAAAAATATTTTTTATATAATCAAGTTGATCCAGCAGTATCTCAAGTTATGACTAAGATACGTAACAAAATACAATTAAAATATTGGAGCAGCAATAAACATCAGACGAAGATAACAGGCTATACGCAATGTATGAATAATAGTGTTCGTGTGCAAAATGTGTACTATATTGGTAAATGCATATTGTTATAGAATAGTAAAATAATATTTTTATTTCTCTAGTAAAATAATACCATTTAACGACCACTCTTTATAACGCCGAAAAATGTTCAGTCCCTTAAGTGTCGTTATGTAGAGTTTACACTGTATATATAAAATAAATGTTGGTTTCTTTCATTATTTCTTTGTTTGTTTGTCGCATATGCGTTCCTACAGCACCCAAATCATCCAATTTTGATGAAACTTTGGTGTTAGAAAACAGTAATCTAATCTAGGTAGGTCTTTCGCTATCCTCTTTAGTCGTATACCTGCTTCTAATAACTCTCACTAACCCTTCAAGGTGTTGTACCATTTAATCCGTCTTTTTTTTTAATGACTTCCATAGCGCCCTTTGTTTTCCTACTCTTTCTAAATACCTCCTCATTTCCAACCTAAATTTCATTCTGCGCGAATCTCATAATCTCCATTTCCGCAGATATCAATTCATATTTCCAGAGTAAAGGGTAGACCATTTAATCATCAAATAACAGTTGAATCTTCGCCAGGATTTCTTTCCGAGATAATTACTGTTTGCGCTTCTTCGAGTTCTAAATACGTTTTATTTCACCAGAGGGTTTTCCATCAATTTATTTCCAATTTTTCTGTTGCTGAACTTAAAGATTTCTAACGGCGTGAGAATAGAAAAATATTCAGTGAAGTTGTGAACTTAGTTGAGCAAAAAGAGCTTTGATGTTTTAAATATAGTAAATAAACATGTTCATAAAAATAAATAGGATATACGATATCTTTTATTGAATTATTCTACGTTTAAGATTATAACAAACAATAAAGTAAAAAATCTACGGAATTTTTCGGCTAAGCCCGAGAATTCAATGACACCAGTCAAGCTGAAAGTCTTTGATGATTACGAATTAAATGCACAGACTCAGACTGTTTGCAATAGTGAACGAAGAAATTAATACGTTGGTCCTAATTAATTGAAGACCGTTGCCGAAAACATGTTGTATAGCGAATAATGAATCAATTCGTCACTACAGATGAGGCCATCAAGTTCCTGCGTCACCACATGCTTCTAAGAAGACCAAAGAGTTTATGAACACAAATTTCAAATATAACCCTAAAGAATAATGAACAAAAAGTTATGATATAGCTGCAATGGACTTAAGTCGTTTGAGAGTAGATGAAAAGAAGGATTTGAAGGTTTGAAAGGAGATATGCATTGGCAATGGATAGAAATGCTTCGAGAATTCATCGTCAAATCTCTTAAATCCTGACCTGAGAGGGTATTGACGTAATGTCTACAAGAGAGTTTTAACCTTTTAACAATTCAACATTGTCAATTTTATTGTTCAACAGTTGCAGACGTTAAAAGAATAGGGAAATACATATAAGAATTTATCAAAAAAATACAAACCACGTACAACCCTGAAGTTTTAGTCGTTCTCAAAATGTATATTGGCCCACTGACATTATGTTAGTTTAATTACTCACAAGGTGCTGATTTTTAATGTAATGGAATAATCTCTGTATTTGGTATATTAGGTTTCAGCAGAATTAGAACCTTCCGTTTATTATCTGCATTTTACACACATAGACTACTTTGTATCCAGACCATTTCGGAGGATTTAGGATTTACTCAGAGTAGCAGGCGGCATGATCCCTAAACTTGAAATATGTTCTCGTAACGGATGCAATGACTTGATAGTTGTCATGTTCAGTCGCACTAGGTCAGCAGTCGGAAATTTGAAATTTGGCAATCATCCAAAAATATGTCCTGTCGAGATTCGATATTTCCTCAAGTAGATTTAGAATCTACACTTCCAATAATAACAAATATTTTATTGCGGCTCTAATATCATCTTTATATTCAATTTTAGTTTGGTGTATTGGGAACTGACCTGTAGACGTGGCTTAAAAAACATGTCTGAAAATAGGTTACAGTGTTAAAAATATTTTACAAAATGAATAATATACAGGATGTAGAACGAATGTGATCTCTCGGTTATTCCATTAAATGTGGAATAAATGATGAAAGATGTGATGAAAAAATAACAAATAACCAAACAGTAGATGTCCCTACTTATTACTAATTAACTACGACGTTTTGGGCATAGCCTATTATCAAAAATAACAAATATAATCAATTAGTGAAACATCTGCAAATGTTAAAGTATTTATAAATTTTATAAATAACCATCTTTTACAATAAGTGGAATGAAGGATGACTATACGAAGCAGCTATTTTTGAGAAGACTTCTACATAAAATAAAAAGTCAAAACAACTAAGTGAGTAGCAATTTCCGGTGTGTCTTCTGTCGCCGAAAGAGAATCTTCATAAATTTTCTAGTACATCAAGATTTTGAAACATTTTAACTCTAAAATCCAAATGTTGCAAATTTGGCTTATTCAATTTTAGCATTACAGCATCTTAAAATTTCAATATTTTAAGACAATTCTGGAGCCTGATTTCGACATCGAAAAATACATTAATTAATTATTACTGAGGATTTTTGTTTCATTTTAAATAATTTTTCTTTTTGTTAATTTATAATAAGTAACTATATTCATCCTAATCATACGATAGCGAGTTTCTGCAGTTTGTCCTAATACACCTATTCCAATTGTTTTCGCAAGTCCCAGATTATAGGGAATTTACCGAAGCGAACGACGGTGAATATCGAGGAGGGCGAAGTAGTCGCAAATTGTCCATGGAAGTCAGACTAAAGACAAAGAGTAAAACGAAAGACGAAAGACGCACAAGAGACGGAAGTCTTGAAAAAAGACAAAAGACGGTGAAATTAATGAAGTGTATATTGATGTGCTGTTTGTGACCATTAAAATAAGAGTATCAGAATAACTGGGCAATACCGGAAAATTCTTATTGTACAAACTATTATGCTTCCTATCATTAATATTTTATTCATTAAACATATTCTAAAATAGTGGATCTAGATTCGCTTTTATTAACCCTAGACAAACTAAAGAAAAAGCCTACATTACCGTCTTCTTGTCTTTTGTTTTGAACCTACGTCGCATACGATATCTTTGGTCTCCTGATCAATTGACCTGTGCAAATTAATAAATTGTCTTTGGTCCACCTCCGAATAAAATATTATATTGACTTGTAATCAATTCTTCTGCGACTTCCCAAAAATTTTTGGCCACTCTCTGGGGGGTCGAAATGTTTAGACCAGGCTGCTCGGTAATAATGCTTATTCCTTATTACGGTACATGTAAGTGTGTTTTTCCCAAACGATCATTCATTCATTCCGTTGTATAGCGCTGCACGTTTTACTGCACACCCTTTCTTGGCAACCGCACGCACTTTATAGTCCAGGCAATATGAGCAACTGAGTGGGAAAAATTTTCGGATTAAATTTTTTACGCAATTTTCTTCCTGAATACAACAATGTAGGCTTCCAGCCGGTAACTCGGTGGGGTATTGTTTAAATCACGATTGTTCAAGCAAATGGTAAAAAAAAACAACTTTTTTTGACCGGAACAATATTTTTTATGTTCATTGGTCTTATTCTCGATAATTATATATAATAATCGCTATTTTCTATGCTTCAAAAAGTTATTAAAAAATATATTTCTTTGGAAGCTAATATTTTTTATATGTTTAATAAATTGCACCAATGAAATTTTTCTTTTTTCTGTTAAATGATTTTAAATTTTAATTATTTAAAAGGCATGTTTGCTGACCTATACATTCCCACTGGCTACTGCTGTCCTTCCACTCGCGTATCTTATATTAGCGCCTTGCAGACGGTCAGCCAGCAAACTTGCCTTTTAAATAATTAAAATATAAACTCTTTTAATAGAAACAAAGAAAAATTTCTTTGGTAAAATAGCGATTTTCAGGTATATCCAGACTTTCAAAAATTCATAACTCGGAAAATACATTAACATTATAAAAAAAAACCTCTGACCTTTTTTATCGAGATGAAACCAAAGAATATATAAAAAAATCCGGCCAAAAAAGTTGTTTTTGACGATTTGTTTAAATAATCGTTATTTAAACAATACCCGACCGGGTTACCGGCTGGCAGCCGACATCGTTGTATCCAGGAGAATCTTCCGAACAAACCTGCGTAAAAAAATTGAGTCTGACAATTTTTCCCACTCACCCGCCCATATTGCCTGGACCTCAATATACTATTAAGTTCTGGATCGACACAAGTTCGCAGCTGCATTACCAATTAAGGGATAGTTGGCCAACAGGTTGTATTAAAATCACATTTATTAGGAGAAATAGCTTGTAATAATTTTGTTGTTTATTAATTATTATTATAGAAAGAAGTCAACTAAAAATGACGACTTTTTATAAAAATGCCTTTTGATTATGTCGAAACAGAAAACTTTAGGCAGACTTAGTTTTTATGTAAATAATTATCTTTAGTTCCGTTCTCCTTCTTTACAGTTTCCCGTACAAGTTTATTTAATCACCAAGTCTTTTGTTCTCTGTGCAGTATGCTACCGTTTTTCTCATTATATGTGTACTACGATACATATATATATGCAAAGGCAATTTTTAGAACAATGATAATGGCAGTAGTAATCGTTACCATAACGATCAAAATGTTTTCCTGAGACTCGTAGAAGTAATTTAACTCATATATACATATGCATCTTTTACAAATTGCTCCATTTCGGACAACTGATTGCACCCTTTGCTTCACTTATGCGACGTGAGGTCGTACAATGATGATCTACGTGCCCGAGTATCACGTACGTTTCTAGAAATCGAAGTTGTGAAGTTTCGATTGCAATATATGTGTTAAAAAGTGTGCTAACAAATATAAAAAGTTGTTTGAAATGGATCTGTGTAAGAGATGGTATTGATTGGAGTACGTAGTGTGATCAAAAAATAGGGTGGATTTTGTAATTAAACTACGCGGTTATTGTAAAATCATAATCGACTTGTACTGTTTGATTTTGTTGAGTAAAGAATTTGCATAAAATTTTGCTTGCGGAATGAGCATTCTACCGCAGACGTTGTATAAGGCCAATCGAATGAAAATCGTACAAAAGGTGTACCAAGGCCGAAAAGGTCGTTTAAAAATCCTGGTTATGTTAACAGTTTTCTTAGATTATAGCGGTGTTGCGCATTATGAATTTAATCCGTCAGGTTAACAAGAAATATTATTACTCCAGCTTTGTGCGCTATTCGCTTCAAAAGGTCGGAATTTGGGCAAACAACTCTTGGTTTTTGCATCACGATAATGTACAATTCCTCACTTACAATTCCTATTGGTGGATTACCACAAGTGCATTGTGTCAGACCAGGAGCGCCTACCTTGAAGGCGATGAATAGTACCACATAATACCAAAAGTAACTAAATTTACAATATCTTTACCTGTTATTTTTTTTTAATAAAATAATTTGTGATTTATTTTGCTTACAATAGACTAATTTTATTTTTCTGAAGTCTGAAGCATCTATTCTTTCTGAATCTAAATTCTCTTTGAAAGTGATTTATAAATGAAAAACGCGTGGCATGATGGCCATACAAAAGGTGAACGAAATATGTCTCAGAATTTGTTGTTAAATTATTCAATAAAATAAAGTTGCGTTAATTTTTTATATCACTTTTTCAACAAATAATTTGGTACTTTCGCTGGGTTCAGTTTATCATATCAATAATTATCTCAAACAGTGTAAAATATTTATTTGTTATTAAATAATCCAATTGTTTGGTCAATTGGAAATATATATTAATATTTTTCACACATTCAAGACTATTTCTTTAAAGTTCTTCTTTAATACACTTAATATCAATATCGTAATTTAAAGAACGCTTTAATAAAACTTTTCATTATTTGACATTTTTATCTAAAACTTAAACCATTTGTTTACAATTACAATTGAAATTAAAAGTAAATGAGAAATGGCAATATTAAAAACTTAATTTTTAATTCCATGAAACTGATTAAAACCACTTTAAAAAGTGTAAGAATTACATTGATGAAAACTACTTTAATAAGTTTATTTTCCCTTATGAGAGTAATTTGTACATGATTGCATCAGGTATTAACATTGAAGCTGACATAAAAAGAAAAACAATAAAATAAATGCACTCACGCTATGGTGCGTTCAGCCGACGGCGTAAGTTCCGAAGTTCATGATCCTTCGTGGTGGTATTTTGGCGCGCTTCACCTCCTTCGAACGCGGGAACAGACTGGAGTCGCGACGACAAACCGGGTAAAACATCCTTCCTTTCAAGCGGGATGCGCACCAGCTCATCGCCGTCCGTCATTCAACCGGTGGTGTCTGCAGACATGAAAAAGGCACAGGAACAATATACGTAGTGGAGAGAACACCCTTGAAATGCAAATCGATGCAAATAAAGCTGTAACATTATACCATCAACGGCCAAATTACTTCAAGTGGCTTATAGTTACATTTACTGTCTTGTTTGTGAATACATTATAATACATGTATATATGTACATATATTATACTCTGAGCGAGTAATGAAGTTATCAAATTGCAGGGGTCATGAAAAATAATAGGTTTCATGCAAAAGAATAATTAAGAATTTTCAAGCGAAGCATATTAGGCAAGGACACTTTGGTAATAATGTCACAAACTTTATTCAAACTTGAAGAAACTGGATTTCCGAGCTCTAACCGTGTCTCAATGATGAAATCGTCATGACGGATCATGATGAAGTTTTTTTCGTTTCGTCTCCTGTCACAAGGGACATCTTCAGGCATTTCACCTTGTCTATACTAAACTGTTCGGCAACAGCGTTGCAGACCCTCCCTTATGCTAGGAGACGAAACGAAGAAAAATTTTGACGTCACCATGATCGGTTGTGGGGATTTTCAAGACCCAGCGAAGTATTGTGTTTTGGGGAGGGGGCGCAACTGTTGTACTTTAATTTTCCAATGTTTTACACTCACACGCGCGAAAATATGCATTTATAAATAAAAAATTATTATCAAATTAAAATTAAATGAACCTCATTACATTTCAGTAGAGGTTACCTCGAGTTAATGCTACTCGCCGGGAATCGAACCCGAATGGCATTCTTAATATAGTAGGTTAATATCATTAGCTTACTCAAATTCGCCTGTGTTAAGTTTCGTCCCCAAATTCACTATATTGTTTAGGTCAATAGCATCACAAAGATCTTTTTCGCTATTTATAATTATCAGGGCAAGTCTCTCTCTGCCATGTCTCTCCTCTTGGATGGATCTGGTGAAATCTTTAACAACTATTCTAATTAAACTAAATTTTATTTGTTCAATGTCTTCGAAAAACACGCTGTAAATATTAGCTGACAAAATCGAAAAGTTTCCCCAATAGCTATTTTATATTTAGCAGCTACCTTCACGATGGCTTACATAAGAGAGCATATATCAAATATCTCCAGCTGCATATGAAGCGCTTATGACCCAGTCATATGATCAGGTGGATACAGAAGAGTGGATTTTTCAGTATTTTCACTTGTAATATTCTTTTCGCCTAACGGGTTTATGAGGATATTTGCGATTGGATTCAAACGTTCTACAACCATTTTGAGTTCATCTTGTAAAAAATTTGTAATTTTATCTTAAACGTTTTAAAAATTCTTTTGTACAAAACATATTTTTTTCAAAGCTATGTTGGATTCTTAGTTATTTTTTTCCGAAAGTATTCGTTTGCGGTGATGCCTGAAAATCCTGTTTTGGAATAATTTCAACTTTTCTAGGAAAAATTTTGACACTTTCTATTAGATTAAAAAAAAACATCTTCTTCTTGCCTTATTGGAATAAGGGAATCTCTGGTTCTATTAACGTATATTGCGTCTACAATGTTCAAATTTTCCTTTCCTTGGTATCATGGTACTTTTGCGTACCAGAACAAATTTACGAAGTATCCCGTCAAGTCGCTATTTATGTACTACTGTAGATATGCGATCAAATGCTTCTAGTAACCCCCTTACTATCGGATATTTAACTCGGAATATTGACTAGAAGTCCGATTTCTTGATAACACTATAATGGTAATTTCTAGTACCTGTGAGAGTTTAGTTTAGGCGTTTTGACACGTAATTATAAAAGAAGACTAATTTTAATATATTTTCTAATTAATAACACAAGTTGAAAAGTTGGGGGGAGTATCGCCCTTTGGCTAGGGGCATGGGGATTTTATCAATAAAACCCTGGTAAAATCCGGGAATCCAGTTTGTTCAGACGATAGCTTTAGATAGCGATAGATTTCTTGATGATATTGTATCGGCTGTTAGACCATAATCAAAAAATACAAAGTTGTATTACATTTTATTGCTGTTTATACTTGAGATATTTTAACCGAGAATTTTTGCCACTGTTTTTCTTTGACTATGAGCTTTCGCGAATTTTCAATTGTGAAACAGTTACTCATTAAATGCTAAGTTAGAATCACTAATTATTTAAACTATACAATGAGACGTTGTTAAAGTACATGTCTTTGAAATTAAAAAAAAAACTTCTAATGTGTAATTTCAAACTTCACAGTAAATTTTAATCGAATCGATTGGTATCAGAAAATTACTCCCGAGCTACTTGATAAAGGTCAATCGTTAATTACGCAAATAATTATGTAATTAATAAATTATAACAAAAACCAAAAGTACTCAAGATTAAAAACATCCCCACCGCCAACTGTAAGGGTGAAGACCTAATATTAGTAGTGTCTACCATTAATGACGTCTCACCTAAGTTGCTCAACTTGAGAGTACTTTTGATTTTTATTAAAATTTATTAATCGTTGAATTTTTTGTATACTTTACGTGTCTGATACCAATCAATCTTATTAAAGCTACTGCGAAATTTGAAGTCACAGATTACAGTTTTATTTTTAATTGCAGATGATTTAACAACGTTCCATTTTTCACATTGAGTAATCGTTGATTCTAATTGAGCTTTTAAAGAACAATTGCTAAAAATTCTCGAAAGCTCATAGTCATAAGTCATAATTCTAACTTCTCTGCATCCTAAATAGACGTTTCGCATAAATTAAATTGTTTGTGTGGATATTAAACTATCCGAACACCCACACATCCAACTTTCCAGCTCGTAGCGTCTGTAGCCTATTTATTTAACTGCTTGTGCCCTTTTAGCATTAGTTTACAAATTTAACTGTAGTTAGCGGTTGGAACTGTTCTTTTACATAATTTAAGACCTGTTAGATATACTAATTAGCACCGTTTCTGCCACGATAATTGCCAGGTGAAAATTTTTTATTTTTAATAAGAAGTAAAATGAAAATAAGTAGATCAAAAACGGAACTCTCAATTATTGTTGACCTTCCAACAAGTACCAAGCATATAAAGAATGCAAAAATTAATAGGAAATACGAAAATTCTATACTCTAATTGATTGGATTATTGCACATATTGAATCGTGTGTATCAAAATATGTTTCTCTTATTAATAAGCTTCCTTATTGTCGATGGTTTTATTTAACGTGAATGAATGTTGCTATTAATTGATTCGAAAAAAAAAAGGGAAGATTCATTGTATAAAGTAGCGACAGATTTATGCAGGCTTCGTGTAGTCCGGCATCCTCTGTAATTGATTTTCTTTGTTATTAAGCGCCAGGGAACCATACAGGTGCTACAGACACATTTTCGGGAATTATTCCGTTTGTAAATAAATTTTTAATACTTTTCCCTGGTCTCAACTGTACCAATAAAAATCAGTTTCTCCAAATTACGTTTCAACATTTTTTTAACGTTGAATAACAGTTTTATATAAACAAAGAGGAATTCCCGTTATTCATTACATTTTGTATATTTATGAACGAAATGTTGGTACACAGTGGTATATGCGGATATTTATTTCATTAAGTCAATACAATAGGAAAAATAATCACAGTGAATTATTAAACAGCGAGAGGCAATTTTCCGTGAACAGTTAAAAACAAGATAACTTTATTCTTTTGGCACAGATTTTAGAAAAATTGGAAAAATATATTTGTGTGTGTGTGTGTGTGTGAGACTTTTAAGACTTGTTTCCTTCCTTGTTTAATCTGGCGCTGTTTCCAAAGTTATTAGTTATTCCAGAGTCAGTTATTATTTTCTGATACATCTTGATAGAACAAAAACTTTCAAACCATCCACGAAAACGTTAATGATCTGAATAGGTCAATCGAAAAATCCCCCATTGTGCTCTTTTTCTAAATTTAACAAAATTTTGTTATGCACAGCTACAATACGATCTACCGGTTTACACACAATAATAGAAAATAAGTTCTTGCAATATAGCATATTTTAATGGAAATGGTATTAAAAGTTGCAAACATGTATATTTCTGTAAGCCTATTACCGCAACCCAATTTTTCTCTACAAAAATTTTGTACAAAGAATAAAATAATAATAAATATTGGGAATATTCAAAATAAGCAATAAAATACAAATGTAAACACAAAAAATCTTTACGATAGGGTGTGGCTTTCTCATAACAACTAACAAAATAATTGCAAAGATACAAAACGAATCATAGACTCTGTACACAAGGAATTGTAACAAATACAACAACATATTATTAATTAGTTTATATTATATTATTTTTAAGGGAATGTAGTGTACCTACAATACTGTTTAAGAAAATTGTTTAAGCCAAAAAGACTAGCGATAGGAATAGAAACTGCAAAGTTCATAAAGTACGGCGTGAGCGTGACTCAAAAACGTCACCAAATTGTACTCAGCAGGTCGCTGCGCAGTACGACAGTGCGCATCAGATTTGATTTGATGTGATCAATGTAAACTAAAGAATAGAAAAGATAATACCAATAGTTTAGTGTTCCGTGCAGCAAACTTTCGTGTGTTCTGCAGGATGTACAGCAACTGGTCACACCCATACCTCTGGCAACGCTACATAATGACTTATTTTTGCTCTAGAAATCTAGAAAAAGTACGGTCGAGTGCTGATTACCAGTAGAGAAGCAGTCTTGACTAGAATGTTTTAGTTTCATCACTCGCCTTACCCTAAGGAGCATGCAAATATAATTAAAGAGAATTTTCTTGTGCTCTTCGTAGAATGTGGCCGACTTGCTAAGTTTCAGTTAAAATTCATCGCAAATTCCCGACTAATTCGGGTGCAAGTTTTTACGATCTGTTTGAAATATTAAAACGAGCTAAGAATTGCGTATAGCTTAAAAAATGAAAAATGTTGAATTTATTTTTCCTCGAAAATTTTCTTCTAGATATTCAATGTCCTACTCAAACGTATTTTTGAGCACCTTCCTTTAAATCCCTTATCGAATTAAAAATTATTTAAAAAGGTAAGTAAATGTGAAATTGTATGAACGAAAATTTAATTTCTAAATTTTCCTTTGTAAGAATTTGTGAAAGAAAATCTTCGTACAGCTGAATTTTAAGTCCAATACTATAGTAAGCACGTAAACAAATTTAGTTATTATTTCACTTTAATATTTTATAAAGACTTCACTGTCCATCTGAAGTCACAGCCGACTATTTTGTTTTTGTAATCATAAGTTATTGTTCGGCTGACGTTTAGTTACAGATTGCAATTACTGTATTGAGGTGTAGGTAAGAATCTATTTTTTGCATTAAGCAGGGATGTACACTGTCACCACCATTTTTTAATCTATACATTGAAGACGCTATCAACATCATTGAAGACAGTACAACTGAAGGGATAGATATACAGGGGCAAAAGTTTAGTATGCTAAATTTGCTGATGATATAGCAATATTAGCATCTAGCAAGGAGAGGTTAGAGATAGCTTTAAATAAAATGGAAACGGTATTGGCAAAACAGTGAAAATGAAAATAAATAAAAGTAAAACAAAAATACTGGTATGCAAAGGGAAAAAAAGGTAGGGAAGGAGCGAATAGAAATTAGAAGAAGAGGCCGATTCTACATATCAACGAAGATAAATCAGGACGGAAGGAGTAGTAGGATATAAAGCAGAGGATAGCGCAGGGTCGAGTCGCCTTCAATAAAAAGTCACTTCTATGCTTGAGAATGGTTAATTTAAAAATTCGAAAAAGATTGTTAAAAGTGCGTGTTTGGAGCACGGCGCTGTACAAGTGCGAAAAGAATAGGTTAGAAGCGTTCGAAATGGGGTGTTACAGGGGAATGATGACGATACCGTGGATAGAGAAGGTTAGAAATAGAGAGCTATTAGAAAGAATAGGAGAACAGAGGACTTTATGGAAGTCAACAAGGAACAAACGAGATAGGTTAGCAGGACATCTTTTCAAGCATTAAGGTCTAGTCAGAGACTTATTAGAGACAGAAACGTTAGTTAAGTTAGGAGGGGTAGAGGTAGACCTAGATTTGATTACTTTTCGCAAATGGTTAAGGATGTGGGTTATTCTAGTTTTAGGGAAATGCGAAGATTAGCTCAAGATAAGGAAGAGTGAAGGTGAGTGTCCAATCAGTCTTAGGACTGACGGTCTTATGATGATGATGATGAAGCTATTTCAATCATACGATCATACCAGACAAGTAACGTTTCCATAGCGACAGAAGTTTTAACATTTGGAATAATTCTCCTGCGATTGCTTTATTTTACAATTATATAAATTACTTAGAATTTAATAATTAGTTGTCCAATCAACAAACTTTCTGGTGCTTAAGTCTCAATTCGTTTTATAAATTAATAAGTTACAGAGAGATGTGAACTACGCGATATTAAAGTAGATGCTGATGGATTTATTTGAACGTGTGGTTTAATTAGCGTTTGGGTTTACAAAGCGCCAACATTTTGGAGAAGCCTGCCTGTAGGCGTTGAAAATCCCTTTACTAAAATTATGCGGAAAAATATTTAGATCGCTAATTAGTTTCTGCAGATATGATACTTAATTGAAAGAGTTAAGGTAAATATCAGCGCAAATGAGTGAATTATATGTTTGACGAAAAATGTTCATATTATTTTTTATTAAGGTCATTTTTAACAACCATAAATCATTACTTATTTATTATTTGTACAAAATTATAATTCCATTGTTTTGTACAATCAGCTAACACACTTCATGCATTACCCAAGTTAACGTAAATCTAGAAGCCAAAATCAGAGATATCAATTCCGATGCACATTGCGACATTGATTCCGTGATTCCGAATTGTCACTACACATCTAATTTTGGAATATCTTAGGATATCAAACTCTAAAAAATTCAATTCAAACAAACGCGGTAATAATCACTTTCGAAATATTTCTCAATAGCGAACGCGAACATGATTCCAAACTTGCCAAAATAGAATTTCAAATTCTAACTCAGCGACAAAAGATACCGTCGAAATGGCTGCTCTTGATTGTTTTGTTTTTTTTTTTTCATATTTCATGTAGTAATCATTTAAAAGATGTCAAAACTTGTATTTTTTTAAGTTTTGAGATTGAGATATCTAAAAATCTTGACATGCTCATTGCTCAGACAACTTTAAGGTCGCAAATTACGTCGTCAATAACGATTCCTTTGTTTTTCTCTTTGCAATAGTCAATACCTGATATCGTTGACCTGTAATTATTATTCATAACCTTCAACAACTCGAACATTCTCTAAAACTGAATGTAAGTTTTCAAGATTGGAGTTCCCAATAGAACGAATGTTGTCCACAGTTTTTGCTCTTTCGTATGCTAGTTAGAAAATTAATTGGTAGGCATACTTTGGATTGGTTTGGGTTATTTTGAGATCATAAAGCGGTGTTAGGTTCAAATGTCCTATTCGTTATCTTGTACTTATTACTTGTTATTTTTTAGACGAGTGATGATGTATTATTAAATATGCAACTATTTAAACAAAGCGAATTCCATTTCTAAAGCTGTAGAAATTCGATCTCCTCATCAGAAAGAAAATAGGAACCCTTATAGTGTCAATATCCTCTATCTCAGGAACGTGTGGAGGTATCAAGTTGAAATTAATAAAAAATACTCAGATCTGCAATTCCTTGGAATGTGAAAAATCAAACCTCGTGTCAAATTAATCAAAAGATATAGCCGTTTATGTTGCATGTTTTGACTCCTGAGGGAATCAAAATCTTTAGGGTACTTCCCGTTAACCTAGAATCATGAAATTTGACAAGAAGCAATGTTGAATAGCACAGATATAGACAAAAATCCTATCGACATCATTAATTTTAAAATTGTACCTAATTATACGTTTTAAGGACTGATTTTGGAAAGAAATTTTAAACATCTTCGGAAAAAGCGGGAAAAATCTTGAACATTCGATTCCCATAACGGACAAACTATTTACATAAGAAAACACACAGTAAGGAGTTACTGGGATTGGCGGCTTTCTAATAGATTATTAATCAATCTTACAATTAGAATTGTGAAAACTTTGACTACAATGCCTAAAGGAAAATAATAAGTACAATGTTACCTTTTCGCCTAAATAAAAAAGCTAAAATATCAATGTAGAAACGGTCTTAGGCTATTTGTAAATGAAACATGTCTGACTACTTTTGTTAGAGTTTATTCATATTGACAGTGATATATCGTGGTGATTTCTGTTTTAAGAAGGTTCAAACCTCCTCGGATATCGATATAATACTCTTTTTTTCTATGTCGACTCTCATAAACACCAATTTTAAACGAAGACGAATTACTCTTCTTTTATTCTCATTGTTGGACCACAAGGAGCGCGCACCCCCTGACCTCTGAAGTAACTAGAAGTGGAGCAAAAGAAATCTTTATAAAAAAGTTGTTATAACAGAACTTACATTTATTTTGTGAGGTTAATGAACTTCTGCTCTATCTAGTAGTTTGTGTTTATTATTTTCAAAATCGAAAGGAGATAGAAACAGGAATTCCGTATTTTGTATTCGAAAGTACACTAGACAATATATGTATAATGAAGAGGTCGCCGGTACTTTTTAATCTATACATCGAAGACGCAATCAACATCACTGAATACAATAGAACTATAGGGATAGATATACAGGGGCAAAAGATAAGTATACTTAGATTTGCAGATGATATAATGGAATATAAAGATAGATGATGAAAAATTACAAGAAGTGGCTGATTTTAGGTATCTAGGAT
Source organism: Agrilus planipennis (assembly GCF_000699045.2). Classification (NCBI taxonomy): domain Eukaryota; kingdom Metazoa; phylum Arthropoda; class Insecta; order Coleoptera; family Buprestidae; genus Agrilus; species Agrilus planipennis. The sequence continues at coordinate 1,194,604 of NW_020442464.1, forward strand.
GTCAGATAAGTCAGGACTGAAGGAGTAGTAAGAAGTCACTTCTATGCTCGCGAACGGTTAATTTAAAAATTCGAAAAAGGTTGTTAAAGGTGTGTTTGGAGTGCAGCTCTGTATGGGTGCGAAACATGTACAGTGGGAGCGGCGGAAAAGAAAAGGTTAAAAGCGTTCGAAATGTGGTGTTACAGGCGAATGATGAGGATACTGTAGATAGAGAAGGTTATAATTGAAAAGGTATTAGAAAGAATAGGAGAAGAGACTACCTTATGGAAGTCAATAAGAAATAGGCGAGATAGGTGAGATAGGTTTGAAGGACACCTTCTCAAGCATGAAGGTCTAGTCAAAGACATATTAAAGGCAGAAAGAGTTAAGAGGAGTAGAGGTACACCTAGATTAAATTACTGAAGGTCTAGTCAGAGACATATTAGAGACAGGAAGAGTTAAGAGGAGTAGAGGTACACCTAGATTAAATTACTGTTCGCAAATAGTTAAGGACATAGGGTGTTCTAGTTTTAGGGAAATGCGAAGATAAGTTCAGGATAGGAAAGAGTGGAGGTTTCAAATGTTAGCCAAGGCCTTTACCTTAAGGTATATATCAAGGACACTAAACCAAATTAATATGAACGGATTTTCTTGGTCAATGTGAAACACTTCAGTTAGCTGCAGTGATAATTAATAACCATGAGAATGTAATAATGTAATAACTAGAGATGTACAAAATGGTTTTTTGAAAGTATTTAAATACAAATTTTGAGTTTTAAATGCTAAATGCAAAATCCGTTTTTTCAAAATACTTTTTTCAAATAAATACTTTTTGTAGTACCTATTTAAGTAGTGTTCTACATTTACTTAAGTATAAAATATTTTTTAAGAAAATGCAGGCATTTGCTTATTTTTTAAATATTGAAGTTTTTCTAGACTAAAAGCGGTGTTTGCACTATATCACCAGCTGTATGATTAATATTTTTTTAGTTTAAAGTAATTGAGATATAGTTTTTCTATCGTAATGTTACAGTTTTTTCACAAACAATTTATCTACATGCTTCCTTATTTGCCTATGTCACCTATTTTAATTGGAAAAAAGACCCTAATGCTAAAATAGTTTGCTTAGCGTGAAAGGTCAGAACCAAAAAGGGTTGCAAATAATTTTATTGATGTAAAATCAACAACAATCATTTTATATCAAAATATTTACAACCTCATTCTTCTTTCTGCTCTTTTTCACATTCTAATAAGAAAAAAAAATGGAATCCATAGTTCCTTTAACTTTGGGTTCATTTAATAAGTGAAGATTATCGAATCGTTTTCTAAGAATTTTAGATTACAATACGTTGTAGTTTTCAGTTTTACATAGCTGAGGTATATCAATTCGACATTGTTTAGCTGACTGTTTTGTCGTACTTCATAGAATTTCGTAGTTCCTTACTAATTTGGCAGGTGCTGATATCAATTTGGAACTTCAAAATTCCATGGACCATGACATTGAACCCAGAAAACAATATCGATCCAATATTTTAAATTATCCATTTTCAAGGAGTTTAGAATTGTTTGGGCTCTCTTCAGTTAAAGAATTAGAAGGCATTCATGGAATTTTGTCCCCTTTTTAAGCTTCAATAGTCAATGTGAGCAACTTTCATTCATCATTTTATATAATGTTTGATCGGTGATNNNNTGGAAAAGTATTTTAAATAAAATACAAAATGCTTTTCTCAAAAAAGTATTTAAATGTAAGATAAAAATACGTATTTTTTATTTTGTATTTGCTTTTTAAATGCAAGTATTGCAAATAAATCACATATCTGGTAATAACATAGTTGTATGTCCCGTTTGGTCCATGATTTACAGAAAATACTTGAGGTGTGATAATGAGATCAGATAAGATTGCAGTTGTGATACAATGTATCTAAATAATATTTTCGTATTAATTTCAGGATTTCCCGCTCCACAAAAAAAAAACATTTTCTGAGTCAATACTGCTTTATGGAAATCATTCTCCGTATAATAGGTAAGTTAATGTGATTATTACTTCTTTTAAAATACATTATTTGAATTGTAAAGAATATTTTTCTTCAAGAAGCTTTTACAAAAGACGTTAACGATCACGTTTTATTGTGTCACGTCGATAGATAAAGTTAAGAATAGCCTTGAAGAATGAAAAGTTAACAATTAATTTAATGAAACGTAGCTGAGTTCAGTAGAAAATCCGACTTTAACGCAGCGAATCTGTCAAATATAAAAATAAGGTACTATTGATGTCAGGGTAGAATGAACAGTATTGAACGTACGTAGATGTACAAAATGGCAAAATATTTCTTCAATTTATATATAATTTGTTTAACTCTTTATTAAAAACAATTTCACTGTTTTTGTTAATAAAGAAAAACAATTAATGCAAATAGAAAATATTTTGATGTGACCACATGACTAAAAATGTCACTTTTTGGTAAAAAATTGTAGACAAACGGCAAAAGATGCGTGAAAATCTGGTGTTCGATTTAGCTTTTAGAGAAGTACTTATAGGGCTTTGAAATATATTTTATCTAAAAACGACGTTTATGTAATGTAAATTGAATTTGCATTTAAAATAAAAAATATGTATTATCTAAAACTCAATAGAGTAACAAAGACTAAATTAGTCTTCTCTTCATTACTAGAAACTAACATATACAATGTTTTTGCTCAAATCGTATAAAGCAAATATGTATTTGGATACAGAAGCAAAAAATAAAATGTACCTATCTACGACGACACTGTCGAAAAGTTGCTTGAAGTCAAATAAACATACATATATAGAAAAAGTAAAAAGTAATATATATGTGTAGGAATAATAGAAAATAAATTTGTACCTACATTACTAGGATATCAAGTCTACTTTTTTAACATTGAATTATAGGCACGCTCCTAATATTGACTTTGTATGAAAAAAGGACTTTGGGTGCTGCCTTATTCTTGCCTCAGTGATGATACATCTTTTATTTAAATAAAACGCCTTTTTTTATTTCCTTGAATATTTTATTTACTTTTATATCAGTTATATGGCTTCTGGAAATTTTCAATTTCATTTTTATCATTTACAGGTAATTTCTTAATAGTAAGGCTTTTTTTATTCAATTTACTCTTATAACAAAAATAACAAAAATTCAAACATATGAAATTTGTTATTCAAATTTTAATTACTAAGGAAAATGTGGTATTATAGGCGAATGATGAAGATACCGTAAATAGCGAAGGTTAGAAATGAAGAAGTATTAGAAAAAATAGGAGAACAGAAAGCGCTAGGAAATAGGAGAAGTGGGTTTGTAGAACATCTTCTCAGGCATGAAGGGTTAGTCAAAGATATATTAAAGACAGAAGCAGGAGTTAGAAGAGGTAGAGGTAGACCTAGATTAGATTACTGTTCGCAAATAGTTAAGGATGTAGGTTGTTCTAGAATTAAGGAAATGCGAAGATTAGCTTAGGATAGTAAAGAGTGGAGATGCGTGTCTAACCAGTCTTAGGACTGATGACCTTATGATGATGAACGTACGCTGCAAGGCAATGCGTCTTGCTTTACAAGACCAAGGCTGTCAGAACGAGCGTTGTTAACCATTCAAACTGCTGTGTCCACTGTCAACAATTCGAAGACACTTCTTTCTCTTCTCAAGTGCCAACTGCAGTTAACATTGATTGAACAGCGCGTTTCCTTTCTTTAACTTCCGCTTACGCACTTCCGTCGCATTCACTAAATTGCACCCCCTACGTCATACGCATATATGGAGTGGTAAGATATTACACATTAAAATTTGGGAACCAATAGACTCCCCTTATGTATACAGGTAATACAAAAAGTTCACCGAACATAGAAATCACACATTTTTCTTTGTCAGCATTTTTTCTTTTTATGCTTAACTTGATAAATGTGTGAAATACATTTTTCAAATACGTCTATTACCAACTTTTCTTATATAAATGCTGCCCTAAATTAAACTAAAATCTTTTGATAAAAACCTAACGCCCCCCAATACCTTTAAATTGCAATAACTGCATTTACATTACTTTATTATTTATGAAAATATTGCTGAGATATTCACGTAAATTTTCATATACCACGTCGTGTTCTTCAAAAGATAGTGCTACGCTATAATAATTGCATCCCCATATTAATTCGGTTCTCATTTCTCCACTACTATATACATGGTTTTATCAGTTGTCCATTTCTTCTGAACGTAAAGTACTTATTAGTTTCAGGATCATTTTATTTCACAAGACATCTCTGTCGCTTGTTATTGATATTTAGTACGCTTCTGTCGGTGCACTATCTGAAATTGATCTCTCGAACGCAAGTTATTTAGTTGCTAATGATTTTTCTTCTTTTCTTATTATACGAATAACGAATTATAGGACCAGTAGAATTAGTCGTAATGCTTGGATGCTCTTAGTCATTGACGAAATATATTCGCATATGAATATGTTAATAAAAATTGTAGGGACAATTTGTAATATGAAAAGGCAAGACCAAGAGCAAGCATACTCGGAATGGACCACCGGAACATCGAAAATTTTCTTGTGGTCCAGTCGTATTGCGTGATAGTGAGCCAATGAACATTCGACTGTTAAAAAATGTTTACAATCGAAATAAGTCTTGAAAACAAAATTAATTTTGGAAATACTTATTTAAGGGCTCGACAAATATTATAACCTTGATTTTGACCTTATCGAAGTGATAATAAATCATATACTCAAGCACGTATAAAATTCATAATACCGCGCAGGTCTTTACCCTATTCTCTCTCGCCACTACTAAGGGAATCATGTAGGCACTTACGTATATATTTTCAACCACATCTGTCCTAGCATACCACTTGCTTCTCTGAGAATTGTTCTAAAGAATAATATACGAAATGATGGCTGAAAGTATTTAAACGTATTTCTTTTTCAGAAGATGATACCACCGTACATAATGAATGATAAACTAAAAGTAAAAAGGTCTTAGAATTTTGCGAAAAATTTTTCGTCTCCTAATAGCAATGTGCATCTACACTACTAGCTAGTTGCATGCAACCAGCAAAAGACGGCATTATCTTTTAAAAAAATGCGACATGGTATACAAAAATTCCTATAGAAATATTTTCAGCCATATTATCATGTGTATAATAAAATGCAATTTAAAATATTTTGAGTTCGATTGATTCAGGAAAATTTTTAACCAATCAGTAAGAATTTTCAAACAGATGTTAAAGAAGTATGTATATTCCACTTTTTCACCAAAATTTGCATTTTTGCTATAATTAGTAAACTTAACATGTATCTAAATCACAATTGATGTAACCAAAAACATGAACAATATATTTATCAATGCTTTCTGGTATTAAACAATACGATTTACTAACGTTTTGTAATTTAAAAAATCATCAAACAGGCGAGTTTTAATAACTTCTTGGTCAGTTATTTTTTAATTACTTATTTATCTCCATATTTGTTCAGTTAACGTCGACGCCTTCGTCCACTGATTTACGTCAGTGTAACTGTATCAGTAAAGAGTTTCCGTCAAGTTAAAAGGAATACTCTATTCACCGGTAATTGGATAGCACTTTCACAGCAGTGTACTTCAAGCGTTTAAATCTCAAACGGCTTAATAAAATGGTTGTCTTTTCATTCTTGATTTCGTACGTGTCATCGTCAAAAATTATTAGTGTTGAAACCAAAGTAGGCACACATTTATTTGCTCATATTTATGGTCAGAAAATATCAGAAATTGTTCATTGAAGAAAAACGAATGGTGAAACATTTATTGAGGAATGGGTGGAACTGTTCTAGAGGGGGTTTTTGACAGGAACATATAGATATTGAAGCTTCAATATGTGGTTAAAGGAAAGAAATATATTCTCAGACTGAGGAATAACGATACAAAATAATAAAAACAAAAAACTATGAAAAATATATTATTAAAAATCCCACAAAATCATCGGACACATGCCCAGTATACAACACATCTCGCGGAACAATTGACGACATCACTAGGGGTTGCTCATTTTTGGCCAGCCGACAAGAAACCGACAAACCGCTAAATAGATACACTCGCTGTTAGCCAAAAAGTTTAAACTCATCGATCAGATAGGGCCGTACTATAAATACAAACAATAAAATGTATTAGAAAACCACTTAGCCAAGCTTTATTGGGATAGAGACATAATTACAGACAAAACAGTTAATCATAACAAACTTGACATCATACTGACCATCAAAGAAACTGAAGCAACCTACCTAATAGATGCTTCTGTACTAAACACTGAAAATCTAAAACAAAAACATATTGAGAAAATTCAAAAATATTTTCCTTTGATTGATGAAATAAAAGAAATGTGGAATCAAAACACAGTTCGAATTATTCCAATAATAATATCATTAATAGACGTTATACCTAAATACGCTAGCCTAGCCAAATTGAGACTGCATAAACTTATGTACTATAAAATTTAAGCACAGAAAATTGGTTTCCATATCATATCCCTAAAGATGAGAGTGATGTTCGTTGGTATTAGCCCGTCCTCACTTGCTCAAAGTTAACCAGTGAAAACTGAGAAGACCAGGAAAATAAATAAACAAACAAAATAAATGAGGAAACAGGAATGAGTAATTGTATTGTATCCTATTTAATGTATCTGAACGTAAGACCGATGTCTTCGTGTTTTTCTTTCACAAAAACAACGCCCTTCATCTTAAACTACTAAGTCTCGGCCTTCAGAATAAGCAAAAGTTGTTTGACCATGAAAATATACAGTTTTTACGGTTAAATGCAAAATGGTTGTTTGGTAAATGGTACAAACCGTTAAAAACTGGTAAACTCTAAAAAATTGGTATATTTTGCTAATAGTAACTGAGAATATATTAAATCGAGTTTACATTTGACATGTATTAATATATACGTATTAGGTTTGCACAGCATCCCTGACCCCTCCCCTTGACTCATGACTTCTTTGTTTTTTGTCTTCATAACCTTAATTCACCTGCAATAAAACAACTTTCTCTGCTGAAATGCAGTATGGAATTTTTTGCCAATTTGTAGATACCTACATAATAAAATGAACGTAGGTTTTACTAAAATTTAGGTAGAAAATAAATAATTAACAAGAAAGTTCCATGATATCAGAGAACGTCCTGACGAGAGATGGCCAAGTTTGGCCCTGACATCTGACCATTATTTTCAGGCAGTCGCATCAATTATTTTGCTTTGTAATTTTCAGTTAAAGGCCGCGAATTGTGTCAATTAATTTTAATGCCAAAATAAATAGGTATTTGAATGTTTTTATAATTTTGTAATTTAAATCTGTCCCGATCGAAACGGTGAAGGCGAGAACCATTTTACTTTTTAATTATTCTTTACACAGTTGATTTGCCGATTTAAAATACATCCGGGTATTTTTAAACGATCCTCATAGACCTAAAGAACAAAAGAAAATAAAGCAAAAATATTGGTTTGCAAGGGGTGTAGCAGTAGTGTTAGAGCTAATATAAAAATACAAGGCGTGAATCGAGCAGAAGTTTCGTATTTTGGATATCTAAGGAAGGTCCGACTCGCTTTTAACAAAAATAAATCACTTCAGTGCTCGGGATCAGTTAATTTGTAAACTGGAAAACGATTATTAAAGCTACACGACTTTGTACAGGTGCGTACGCTGCGAAAAAGAGAGGGTTAGAAGCGTTTGAAATGTGGTATTATAGAAGAATGTTAAAACAGAACAGAGGGAGTGTTATCGAAGTCACTAAGAAATAGGCGAGATAGGTTGGTAGCACAGCTTCTCGGACACGAAGGGCTAGATACATATTAAAAACAGAAGCAGGAATTAATAGGGATAGAATTAGGCCTAAATAAGTTTAATTTTTGCAAATAGTTAAAGATGTTAGTTGCTATAGTTTTCAAGAAATGCGAAGATTGGCTCAAGACGGTAAACGTAGTCAATGTCAAATACATTACAAGAGCATTATTAGCACCAGAGAGTTAGAAATTATTTGAACCGAAGCTTCGAAAAGTAAATTGCCTAAATATTCGTAGTAGTTTTATTTAATAAATGTATAGGTACATTACCCAAACAAGTAACTCAAGTTTCTTTTTAATGTATTTAATGTAGTATTGTGAATTTTTCTCAAACGGTGACCCAATATTAACTTTTAGAAGCTGAAGTGGCTAATTTTCGGTACCTCGGAAGTCAGATAAGTCAGGACGGAAGGAGTAGTAGAGATATAAAGCAGAAGATAGATCAGGGTCGAGTCGCCTTCAACAAAAGGAAATCGATTCAATGCTTGCGAATGGTTAATTTAGAAATTCCAAAAAGATTTTTAAATGTGTATTTATGGAGCGCGGCGCTGTACGGGTGGGAAACAGGGACGTTGGGGCGCGGCGGAAAAGAAATGGTTAGAAACGTTCGAAATGTGGTGTTATAGGTGAATGATGAGGATACCGTGGATAGAGAAGGTTAAAAATGAAGAGATATTAGAAAGAATAGGAGAACAGATGAAATCAATAAGAAATAGGCGCGATAGGTTAGTAGGACACCTTCTCAAGAAGGTCTAGTCAGAGACATATTAGAGGCAGAAACGAGAGGGATAGAGGTAGACCTAGATTAGATTACTGTTCGTAAATAGTTAAGAATTGGGTTGTTCTTGTTTTAAGGAATGCGAAGGTTAGCTCAGGATAGGAAAGAGTTGAAGTGCGTATCCAACCAGTCTTAGGACTGACGACATTATGATGATGATGTCACATCTTGCAATGTTTCTTAATCTCTATCTTTATCGCTTTTCGATTTTGGATCCGGATTGTAATTTCTTGGTGCTGCTTACATCGCATCGACACGATAGGACACGATGCAACGCAATAAATCTCTAGTTCCGGCACGTTTTTGCTGACGAAAATAGTTTCATTAGTAGCCACCTGCATGAACACGCAAGCTAATTGTCAACTGATCCTTGCTTGCTCGCTGGCTTGGCTTCGTCTCTGCACTAATTGTCGTTTGTTTCTTATCGTTGCGTTGTGGAAAGTTAAATTTTGCCAGTAAGCAAATTACCAATGTGGCACATAATAGGGCGACGGTGGCTTAGTGGCGACGATGCGAAACTTAGGGATGGGTTAAGGGACGGGTTGCATGTCATTCGACGGGATTCATTAAAGTCCCAGCAACTCCGGTGGAATAAGCAATAAGCTCACTTTACTCCCTCTAATTTGAACCGTAGGGGCGTGTTGACGTGGCTTTTGAGTCTCAGCTAAATAGAGGCAATATGTGTTGTGCCTGCCAAAGTCACTTGCCCGTCTGTGAGGACGGAGCGGGAAGAGAATGAGCACGACATCCTTTGATGGCAGAAATTCACAAAAGTTAAAGACATTGCAAGGTGGTAACGGCACCTTTGACGCCCGCGATTGTTCCTGCATGACGGGAATCCCCAAAAATATTTTGCCTTAATGAGATACCTATTCCATGCCATTCTTCCGGTAGTATTATTAATTTTATCCTTTCCATTATGTGACTATCTTTGTTGTAACCACAGAGAAGACGAAGCGTAAGTTCTTGGATCAATGATCTACCTACATGATATGTTCTCGTTCAAGTTATGTGACGGAAAGGATAAAATAATTCTATTGAAGTGCCCACATAGGTATGCATTTGAAATTATAACAATTGCGAATATCTTCGTTTTGCTAATACAGTAGAATCCGCTTATAATGACATCGGAGGGAAATGACAAACACGTCATACTAAGTAGGCGTCACAGTCTTAGAAAATAAACAACTTTCTATTTTGGTTAGTTATTGAGTTTAATAGAGAGAAAGACTACAAATTGTATATATTTATTAACAGAAGAAGAAAGAGCGACGAATTGTAATATCAATATACATAAGAAGGGTCAAGAAATGAGCGAAAATGTTATTATTAATCATTTGGGTCACTGTAGCCTGATATGATTTCTTGAGAATCAGTCATAATAAATGATATGCCATTTTAAACGGAGTTTTATATCCAAACTTTCCTATAGTGAGTTTAATATGAAAACCAAACATAACACCGCAATTACTTCATATTAAGCGGTTGGTCAATATAGGCGGAGTCATAATAAACGAATTCCACTGTACCGTCCTTCCTTCAAGGAACGCCACGTTGCAATTAAATGTATTTAGAAATATACTTTTGTAATTCCACCGTCAACATGTGTTCCTGTGATGTTTTTAAATAATCGTCTTTTTAGCAACTTACTGTAACAATGATAAATCATAATTAAGATTTTAATGTAAATCACTGTGTATGTTACTCGTATATGCTATTTTGGAAAGTTAAGATCGTGAGCTGATAATAAAACAATTAATATAATAATTTATAATTTTTTATCAATTTAAGGAAAGTTTGATTAATTCTTTGTCGTCATTTTCGTTGCTTAAATGCATACAGTAGATAATAAGAATTTATGAAAATATCTTAAAACATTCTACGGCAAATTGCTCAAAGGCTTACAATTATCTACAGTCCGAAATGTCCTTTCATGTTATGCTTAAATTTACTTTTTATTTTGCTTTCTTTAAAAATTTGCATGGTAGGGTTATTTTCCTTCAGGGAACAGTACTTTCTAAGAAAAAAAGGCTTAAGTATATTTTGCACAATAATTAATAAAAATAATGTTGTTTCCGAAAAATTAACGCCTTTTATAGTAGTTTTAACATTTAAGTGCTATAATATTTTAGGAATTGGTAACTGACTTAGATACAGCATTTTCCAAAAACAAAAACATTACATTAAATATTCGTTTCACTAAATCATAAATTTGCTTTAAAAAACTACGTAAATTATTCAAATAACAATTACATGATTACTTGCTGCCTTTAATTCTCGTATTTATCCATGTGGAATTGGGATATAAACTTTGGTTGATTTTAAATGGAGAGGGCGATTTAGTTTTTGAAGGTATTTATGATTTTACTCCGATTCCGTCAACTCAAACTAACGCGAAATTAAGAAACTTGCAGATCAATTGCTGGTTTTATTATTTGATATATCGGTATACACTGTTGTGCTCATTATTAGGGGTTGTTTATGTGTTTTAAGGAGTTTTTTAACAAATTTTAAATTGGTATACGCAGAATACGGTTTTCCAGGCAAATGTTCCGTTCAAAAATTATTGTTGGTAATTTTATCGATGTATTGTGAACCTCGCCTTCTTAAATTGTCCGGGGTGATAAAGCGTGCGCTTTTAACTCTTTTACTTCAAAGTTTCGATTGAGGGCTCGCCACCTGTCTTCAGCCGCAGCTGTAATTCTATTCCGTGTTCGTTTCCGCTTTGTTTGTTCATTGTTCCTTTTTATTGAAATCAAAGCTAGTATACGATCTTGTATGTAAATTACATAGTGAGCTTTAGTTGACGTGACACATCTAATGCATACAAAACATGCTTTTACTAACACTTTCTGGTTCGTATTTACAAATCTGATTTTTCACGCTGCGAAAGAAAATCCGTCGTCGCGCTATGTCTGTGTTGGTATACAAACGTATAATTTTGTGTAAACGTACGTATGAGTGTGTGTGTGTACATGTATGTGCACTTATGTGAGTGGGGCTTGGGAAACAGTCAGTCTTCTTGTTTTGCAAGAATTTGAAGGAACGTAAGAAGCACAAGTTGGCTCTGAATGAAAACAGAACCAATTTAACTTCGAAATGTAGCAAGTTGCATTTGAATAAATATATATATAATACCTGGAGGCAGTGTGTGTTATCCAATTGCAACTCAATATTTTTACGTGTTTCCTCTTTCGACATCATTTTTAACAAATACGGAAATATTTGTGGGGTATATTAGAAATTATGCTACTATTACCCTAGACAAACATTTTCAGTCTCTCTCCAGTCTCTCAATGTTTTTCAGAGTCTTTCAGCGTCTTTGAAAGCGTCTCTCACAGTCTTTCACAGTCTGTCAGTTGTTGCCAGTCTCTGTATGAGAGACTCGAACGATAAAATTGTTAATTCAGAGATTCGAGTGTCTCACAGAGAGACTAAATGAATAAAACTGAAAAATTGTGAGGCTCGAGTCTCTCGTAGAAAGATCTCTGAAATATGTTGAACTTAGAAAATTTTAACCATGTCTATCGAGACACCATTTATTAAGAGATTCGAGTCTCTCGTTCAGAGATTTGAGTCTCTCGTCTAGAGATTTGAGTCTCTCGTTCAGAGATTTGAGTCTCTTCTTCGTTGATACCAGTATCCAGATACGAAATGAGGATCTCTCTATGAGCGACTCGAGTCTCTCGTTCAGAGAGAGACGGAGACTCGAGTCTCGCTTTCAGAAACTCTGAGAGTCTGAACATTTTTATCTCGAGTAATATCTTGATGCACTTATATACTTAAAATTATTGGTCTTAAAAGGTAGATGTTAGGATGGATTATCTCTTAGTAATCAATTTAATCATTTTTCGCGATACCTCTTGATATTTCTAAGCTGTCAAGGAAGTTTAATTTTTTCCATTTCTTACAAAGTTTCAAATTAGTAAAATCTAAGTTGTGATTATAAGAAATGCAACGGTCTACAAAGCCTGAATTATTGTTTTTTTTTGTCTTTTTGTAAAATGTATGTTTTAAGACCCTGCCAGTTCGACCAATATAGATGACCTCACAATTTTCGCAGTTTGTCTGGTATTCGGCTTTTTTTCTTAATGTGTCCATCTCATCTTTGCTGTTTAAAACTAGGGGATTTAAATTTATTCTGTTAATATTGAATGTGTGAAATGTTTAGTTCATTTAATTTATAACGTATTCTATTCGTTATACGTCCTATGAAACTAATAAGATGATGTTGTTTTTCGTCCTTGGTATTTGGCGAGATATGGAAATTCGTTGGATAATTGATATTCTTCGTAAAAGATAAACCCAGTTATAGTTGGCTTTTGTTAATCTCATGACAAAATGTCATAGAAATTGTCATTAAGATAAGAATAAATTGGATGCCCAGATAAGAGGAAACCCAAGGAAAACATAACATATAGGCACGATTAGAGAAATGGGGGTTGTGTTCGGATTTTTCCTGTTTGAACTGGAAAATTTTATTTGCAAGCAGTACAATATATGGAAGTTACATGCAATTAATGGTCTATTGCCGTAATTAATATTTAATTTTAACTGAATAATGTATGCTGAGTTAAAACTTTTTCAATTATTATTCTGGCCCAGTTTTTTTGGATTTCAGCTCGAATTTCCATATAATTGCAAACCCTTTGTAGGGAAGATCGTTTATCTATTAGCATTATTCTGCTTCATCTCTTTCGTTTTCGCCTTATATAGTCCTTCGTATCTACAGTAGGACGTAGGCGACGCTTTTCTTTCTGTCTGAAGACGCGAAAACTGCTCGCCTTTAATTTTAGTCTTCGCACATTGAATCGAATGGCTCTTGAGCTCAGCTGGTAATATACGTCTCAAAATCTACGGCTTCCAATAAATTGCTTTGATTTAGTGTCTTGTACGAAGACGGCTGGCTTTTTCGCTAAAGTATGCAGTCACTTGAGCTCAAAGTTTATACTTTTTATGCCGCACTCGAAATCGAAATTGATTGATCAATGTAACATACGTTCTTGGTCGAAACCGCCAGGAGTGGTTTGCGATTTCAATTTCTGTGGATTTTATCAGCTCGTCGTACAGCAAATTTCTACAGATGATATTCACCATACTACCAGTAGTTATTCGTTGGACGCTATTTAATGGTATACTTCATTTACTTTCTCCAGCGATGTGCCCTTTCAATGTCTTGGATGCGCGCTGGCAAGGAGAAAAAAGCTCATTATACTCTCGACTCTTGTTCATTAAACATACTTTTTCATACAGTACCTGCCAAACGTTTTATTCAATCATGAATAGTAGTGCGAGTCGGAAACAAGCGTTAAAGCCTTTAATATGTCTTCAAATATAAATAAACATCCCGTTGATATTTTCAGTGGTAAATTGGACCAATAACAGCACATTTGAGCAATGCAATTGTAGTGGATAAAATGGTCAATTTTTCCGTGCAGTACTGTACAGATTATAAGCTCCTCACCGGTTAAGAGTTTGGCCGAAAGTTGTCTCCTTCCTTTTCTGGCCTAGTACTGTTCTTTTCTACTTTGCGCCGGTCAAACTGAACGTCATATTGCTACAGAAAGTAAACGAAGTATAGCATCTAAATTGGCCGGCATTCTGTCGGTACTAAGTTGCCCACATTGGTTATCTACGGCGTACTGATGAGATCGAAAGAGATCGAAATCGTGTTCCACGTCTGATGGTTTCTACAATCACTGGTCATATGTTCTATTAATAGATATAGGTACGTTCCCATCGCTTGGAGTGTTACACATATCTTTAATCTTAATAAACTCACAGTTAGAAGCACTACAGATGGCGGTGTCAACAGCTTTCCCTGATAAGGGGTCATACCACTCCTCTCTAAGATTTTCCTAATTTCGTTTGTCCATATGTTCCTTGGTCTCTTTCTTTTTTATTTTTAATATTTCCCGTTTCATTCATTCCTGTTACGTGTCTATGCTACCTCAACTGGCTCTCCTCCATAATGTTCTATACTGGGTATATTTCTAATTCCTGAGGAATATCCACGTTTCTTATTCTGTCTAATTTTGTGACTCCTTTTACTCCTCTTAAATATTTCACTTCCATTTGTAGCTAGCCTTTTGACTTATTGATTCCGAACGGAACGTGTACCTGTCAATACATTGATTTAAAAACATCTATCTTTGTTCTTTTGGACACTTCTCTTTTCCTAATAAAATTTCCATTTAAGCCACCAAATACTTTTGCAGCTGCTGAAATATTCCCGTCGATGTTTCTGTTTCTTGATTTTCCCTTTTCATTAACTCTACAACGTAGTTTTTCAAATTCCCTGAACTTTTCTAATAATTATTTATCAGTCTATTTGTTTTTGCAAATTATTATTATTATTTCTGATTTGCATTACTTTTGTTTTTTTCTATGTCAATTTCCATGTCCATTCTTTTTAACACTTCAACACAAGAGCATTTCGTAATTTCTGTAATTTCTGGACTTCTGTATATTAGCTTTTCATCCGAAATCTAGTTTCTTTAATAATTTCATCCATCATTATTATAAATAGAGAAGAGGGCTTAGTGTGTACACTTCCTTAGGAAGGCGTAGAAGGCGGGCCAACCATATTTTTTTTTTTGAAATTCGGATTGCAATTCAAAATTGCAGTATCATAAGAAGGTAGGCTTTCGCGGCTGGAATCAAAAGTATCGTAGAATTATGATTCGGGCTGAAGAACCGTGGTCTAAATAAACGGTTAGGTCCAGATGTTTAGAAGGGAAAGTGCACAAATTTTAACAGCACTCGTTTTTTAAATAAATTTAAGAAGTTAGGAGGAAAATTGCGTTTGTCTTTGCCTCGGTCTTTGCTCTTANGGATACGAAATGAGGATCTCTCTATGAGCGACTCGAGTCTCTCGTTCAGAGACGCTAAACAGTTTTTTTACAATCTCTCTCAGCGACGACAACAGAGAGCCTCGAAGAGAGACGGAGACTCGAGTCTCGCTTTCAGAAACTCTGAGAGTCTGAACATTTTTATCTCGAGTAATATCTTGATGCACTTATATACTTAAAATTATTGGTCTTAAAAGGTAGATGTTAGGATGGATTATCTCTTAGTAATCAATTTAATCATTTTTCGCGATACCTCTTGATATTTCTAAGCTGTCAAGGAAGTTTAATTTTTTCCATTTCTTACAAAGTTTCAAATTAGTAAAATCTAAGTTGTGATTATAAGAAATGCAACGGTCTACAAAGCCTGAATTATTGTTTTTTTTTGTCTTTTTGTAAAATGTATGTTTTAAGACCCTGCCAGTTCGACCAATATAGATGACCTCACAATTTTCGCAGTTTGTCTGGTATTCGGCTTTTTTTCTTAATGTGTCCATCTCATCTTTGCTGTTTAAAACTAGGGGATTTAAATTTATTCTGTTAATATTGAATGTGTGAAATGTTTAGTTCATTTAATTTATAACGTATTCTATTCGTTATACGTCCTATGAAACTAATAAGATGATGTTGTTTTTCGTCCTTGGTATTTGGCGAGATATGGAAATTCGTTGGATAATTGATATTCTTCGTAAAAGATAAACCCAGTTATAGTTGGCTTTTGTTAATCTCATGACAAAATGTCATAGAAATTGTCATTAAGATAAGAATAAATTGGATGCCCAGATAAGAGGAAACCCAAGGAAAACATAACATATAGGCACGATTAGAGAAATGGGGGTTGTGTTCGGATTTTTCCTGTTTGAACTGGAAAATTTTATTTGCAAGCAGTACAATATATGGAAGTTACATGCAATTAATGGTCTATTGCCGTAATTAATATTTAATTTTAACTGAATAATGTATGCTGAGTTAAAACTTTTTCAATTATTATTCTGGCCCAGTTTTTTTGGATTTCAGCTCGAATTTCCATATAATTGCAAACCCTTTGTAGGGAAGATCGTTTATCTATTAGCATTATTCTGCTTCATCTCTTTCGTTTTCGCCTTATATAGTCCTTCGTATCTACAGTAGGACGTAGGCGACGCTTTTCTTTCTGTCTGAAGACGCGAAAACTGCTCGCCTTTAATTTTAGTCTTCGCACATTGAATCGAATGGCTCTTGAGCTCAGCTGGTAATATACGTCTCAAAATCTACGGCTTCCAATAAATTGCTTTGATTTAGTGTCTTGTACGAAGACGGCTGGCTTTTTCGCTAAAGTATGCAGTCACTTGAGCTCAAAGTTTATACTTTTTATGCCGCACTCGAAATCGAAATTGATTGATCAATGTAACATACGTTCTTGGTCGAAACCGCCAGGAGTGGTTTGCGATTTCAATTTCTGTGGATTTTATCAGCTCGTCGTACAGCAAATTTCTACAGATGATATTCACCATACTACCAGTAGTTATTCGTTGGACGCTATTTAATGGTATACTTCATTTACTTTCTCCAGCGATGTGCCCTTTCAATGTCTTGGATGCGCGCTGGCAAGGAGAAAAAAGCTCATTATACTCTCGACTCTTGTTCATTAAACATACTTTTTCATACAGTACCTGCCAAACGTTTTATTCAATCATGAATAGTAGTGCGAGTCGGAAACAAGCGTTAAAGCCTTTAATATGTCTTCAAATATAAATAAACATCCCGTTGATATTTTCAGTGGTAAATTGGACCAATAACAGCACATTTGAGCAATGCAATTGTAGTGGATAAAATGGTCAATTTTTCCGTGCAGTACTGTACAGATTATAAGCTCCTCACCGGTTAAGAGTTTGGCCGAAAGTTGTCTCCTTCCTTTTCTGGCCTAGTACTGTTCTTTTCTACTTTGCGCCGGTCAAACTGAACGTCATATTGCTACAGAAAGTAAACGAAGTATAGCATCTAAATTGGCCGGCATTCTGTCGGTACTAAGTTGCCCACATTGGTTATCTACGGCGTACTGATGAGATCGAAAGAGATCGAAATCGTGTTCCACGTCTGATGGTTTCTACAATCACTGGTCATATGTTCTATTAATAGATATAGGTACGTTCCCATCGCTTGGAGTGTTACACATATCTTTAATCTTAATAAACTCACAGTTAGAAGCACTACAGATGGCGGTGTCAACAGCTTTCCCTGATAAGGGGTCATACCACTCCTCTCTAAGATTTTCCTAATTTCGTTTGTCCATATGTTCCTTGGTCTCTTTCTTTTTTATTTTTAATATTTCCCGTTTCATTCATTCCTGTTACGTGTCTATGCTACCTCAACTGGCTCTCCTCCATAATGTTCTATACTGGGTATATTTCTAATTCCTGAGGAATATCCACGTTTCTTATTCTGTCTAATTTTGTGACTCCTTTTACTCCTCTTAAATATTTCACTTCCATTTGTAGCTAGCCTTTTGACTTATTGATTCCGAACGGAACGTGTACCTGTCAATACATTGATTTAAAAACATCTATCTTTGTTCTTTTGGACACTTCTCTTTTCCTAATAAAATTTCCATTTAAGCCACCAAATACTTTTGCAGCTGCTGAAATATTCCCGTCGATGTTTCTGTTTCTTGATTTTCCCTTTTCATTAACTCTACAACGTAGTTTTTCAAATTCCCTGAACTTTTCTAATAATTATTTATCAGTCTATTTGTTTTTGCAAATTATTATTATTATTTCTGATTTGCATTACTTTTGTTTTTTTCTATGTCAATTTCCATGTCCATTCTTTTTAACACTTCAACACAAGAGCATTTCGTAATTTCTGTAATTTCTGGACTTCTGTATATTAGCTTTTCATCCGAAATCTAGTTTCTTTAATAATTTCATCCATCATTATTATAAATAGAGAAGAGGGCTTAGTGTGTACACTTCCTTAGGAAGGCGTAGAAGGCGGGCCAACCATATTTTTTTTTTTGAAATTCGGATTGCAATTCAAAATTGCAGTATCATAAGAAGGTAGGCTTTCGCGGCTGGAATCAAAAGTATCGTAGAATTATGATTCGGGCTGAAGAACCGTGGTCTAAATAAACGGTTAGGTCCAGATGTTTAGAAGGGAAAGTGCACAAATTTTAACAGCACTCGTTTTTTAAATAAATTTAAGAAGTTAGGAGGAAAATTGCGTTTGTCTTTGCCTCGGTCTTTTAAATTAAAAACGTTACTTAATTCTTCTAAAAAAATTTNATACAATATTTTTTTAATCATTTGGCCCGGTTTGGCTCGGGAGATATTTGGCCCAGGGTGCATTTGCATCCCTGCACCCCGAGCCAATCCGGCCCTGACTGTAACTGAAATATTAAGCACCCACGTTGTCAATGCGGTACCACTGAAGATGTCAACCGTGTAAACAAAAAATTATACCTACACGACTACGACAACACTTACTTCGTTCGTGTTGTCTTTTTCATACCCCCTAATCCTAATCTAATTGAACTTAAAGGTATCATTTGTTTGCTTGTAATCATAATGGTTAACACAACATGATCGAAATGAATGTTGTAGTACTCTTGTTCTGTCTTAAAATTGTCTTGGCTGATACTTCCCTTTATCCGTAAATGGGCCCAGATTCAACCTATATATCACACCAGAAAAATGCTTTAAATTACTTAAAAAATTGATGTATATATCAAACGGCAAAAGGTTGGGACCATCGATTAAAAGTCGTTCGAATGTTTTCTAAATCAGTTGAAATATCTTGAGTAAATGCAATAATAGAATGATCGATTATTTTTATTCGAATGATCTCATCTCGCAGATGTAATGGTTTTTATTGTATTTTGCATAGATACACCTTGGCTTCCAACTCAGAAACCCAAACTGCCGCAAATACGTATGTACCGAACGAATTTTGACCGTTTTTGTGGTTTCATTTAAAAGGGATTTTAGAAGTAAAGAGGCCAGGCGGGCGGTCCCCTCCGTCATTCGACTTAGTCCATCACTGGTGATAAACTGTAATTCTTTTATTTCACTTCGATTAATTAAAGACACTACAATTCAAAATAAGAATTAAAAAGGAGAAGAAAATAGAATTTGCTTTGTAAAAACCATTCGGTTGTAAGAGTAGCAGTCTATTGGCAAAAATTCTGGACCACTAATTCAATTTAAAGATATTTGCGTTGACCGAACTCAATCAGATTACGGCCCACTAAGCAACCTTTTAGTATCTACTTTAATTCTACTCGAATTTCATTGTAACAAAACAGAAAAGCATTGCGAAGGGTAGTCGGTTAACAACGACGGGAAGGCTCTTAGTGTAAATCTGCGGATTAATTTCGAGTCAAAAGGACCCACTCCCGTTGTGCCGTGTACAAACTGCCTAGCCTCACAATACGGAACACGTTTCTCTTTCAAGTTTCTTTTCACTGGGCAAAGAAAGTTTGTTACTTGAATGTACTCCTATACCGCAATGATTACATATGGCCAGAGATGTGATTTAGTTGAAATACTGCCATTTAAAATGGAAATACAAAATAAAAAATGTCCATTTTTATCTTTCATTTAAATACTTTTTTAAGAAAAGCATTTTGTATTTTATTTAAAATACTTTTCCAAAATTTTTGCTAGTATCGCCGATCTAACATTATATAAAATGATGAATGAAACTTACGTTAACTATTGAAGATAATAGAAATTTTGAAGTTTTCTGAGTTCAATGTCATGGTCCATGGAGTTTTAAAATTCCAAATTGATATCAACACCTACCAAATCAGGAAGGATCTGCGAACTTCTATGAACTACGACAAAACAGTGCGTTTTAGAAAATACTACAAATGGCGCATTAAACGCCATCTGTAGCACGATGCTACATTTTAGGATTACGTATGCTCCAACAAGGTCCACTTGTGTGGATATCTACTTGCTGAAAATGAATCCCGGCGCAGCCAACCTCAACGTGATAAGCACGTTAGCTTAATCGAATAAAATAATTCGAAGTGGTCTGTATTCTGTCGAAACTGCCAGACGCGGATTGCGATTTCGATCTTTTTGGATCTCATCAGCGCGTCGCAG
>NW_020442464.1:1215607-1235181 GCF_000699045.2 Agrilus planipennis
AACTGAAGAAACTATAACATAAAAATATACCTCAATCACTTCAAACGGAAAAATATGAATCATAATCTTCGCAATTGGTTCAGTATATAACCAAACACCACTATTAGTCTAGAAAAACTCCAATATTTAAAAAATGAGTAAATGCCTGCAAGGTTTTCTTTAAAAATATTTTAAATTTAAGTAAATGTAGAAAATTAAATAGTACTACAAAAAAGTATTTAATTAAATGAATGTTTTTGAAAATACGTATTTTGCATTTAGCATTTAAAATACAAAAGGGAAATCTATTTTGTATTTTACATTTGAAATAACAAATCAAAAAAGTATTTGCATTTTGTCTTTAAATACTTTCCAAAAACTATTTTGCACATCTTTACGTATGGCTTATGAGGAAAATTGATTGCTTATTAAAATATCCACAAAATTTAAAAGTAGTTTGACTTACCATTGATTATAGTAAGGAAAAGCTGTATACTTACAGACTACCTATTAGATAAAAGCCAAAACTTTTTGGTAATTCTATCCATCTTCGAAGGTTGTACGATATAGACAAAGTATAGAAGCAGTTATAAAATCTGTCTATAACCCTTAATCAAATAAACCAAAAAAGACTCAACCTGGTTCCTACAAAACCACTGTGAAGAGAAGACTCGCGTTGACAATGCCACAATAGAAGTGGGCTAAACATGCGTCTGTAGTTTTGTGATGACTGGAGTGATCTCTTTGTAGTTTATTTATTTATTCCTTTATTTTAAGAATAAATAATTAAAATAGGAATTTTATGAATAAATAATAGGTCGTGGTTTTGACGTGACCAAAATTTTTATCGGACAATTTTTTTTCACGCATATCATCAAAAGGTTTCTTGTGACTGCATTTTTTAAAAGCACAGTATCTATAAATGTTTTATACAACGTCAAATACACGTCTTTCGGAAAAATGGGAAGATAAAAGTCAAGTCGAAATTTCAGTTACAGTGAAATATGTTTTATTCTAGTCATTATCCAATAGTTAAAAGCTGTTCATCGACAACAGTGAAAAGAAACCTCTAATTGAGATAAAATTTAAATAATCTTGCATTTAAAAAGGAACATTTGCTACACAACTTTATTGAAACACATTATTCACCATGTCACAGTGAACTTATTTTATTGATAAATTTGAAAAATTAATTTTCCATTAATATTTTTCTTAAGCATTTTTGTGCTTTACGAATTTTTTATAAAGAAAAAAAGGAAACTAAGTTATCAAAATTGAATATCTACACATACCCAGTTTCATTCTAAATAAAGGGTGCAAATGTATTTCGAGCAGGCCCAGTGCAACAGTTAGTGTCGTGGTAGTTCTTCTTGTTGCAATAAATTGATAATGTTAAAATTTTCTGAAAAATGAATATTGCTTTCTTGATAAGTAGCATTTTTGTAATTCCACTCGAATGCTGAGTATTCCTAAATTGCAAAATCGGCAAAATGCATTAAAACATAAAATTCCGAATTCCAGTACGCGAAATGTGATGTACCTTCTTACTATACTGTCGGAAACTCCTCATTGGGCCTTAATCTTAATATCAGCGGAGAGGCGTACTCGACATATGAGTCTAACATATATTTGTTCTTGTTGTAATTTTACCTATTTAAAATATTTGCCCTTAACAAAAGCACAATATGCTGAAGTAATTGTAGCGTTTTCATTATTTCATTGATTACCATGTTTTCATAATTATCGTTAAAAATAGAAAAAAAAATTACCTTTTTTATACAACAAATTTTTTGTTTTGGAAAGAAGGGTGTTTTGAATAAATTGCAGAATACAGCGATGTAGCATGTGAAAACAAAGAAAGGAAAAAGAATTCCGATATTTCTAATTTTTTTTTGTCAATATTTAAGCAATAACGTGGATATAATAACAGTTTTGTTTTATTTGGGCTTTGAAATGGAAACCGCGCAAAAGCGAATATAGTAAACAAATCCAGATTCCTACCCACGTTTTTACGCCGCTTTAGCATTTTATATAACGAAAAAAGAAAATTTAGGTGAAATTTACTTCTGTACGTCAATAAGGACAATTTTTATGTTCGCTTAAACAACTAATTTTATATTTACTAATATGACTATAATTTTTATGATTTTATGACTAGATAAATCAAAAAAGTGTTTCGATAAATTGGCACTCCCGTATCAAATGTATGTATTAACAATTAAAATAGGCGGTCGTGTATTCAGTGGACTCGAAAGCAATTTCAAAGATTTTTCTTGCTAACGGTTTACCACAGAAATAAATTTCAATTTTCATGTTCTACTACATTTTAAAGTTTATGAAGTTTGTTCTGAATTATTGTAACATTCATTCCTTTCGTCTTACGATTAGGCAGCAATTTAACAAGAATCTCTCCGAGCGTTCAGACGATGGATCGTAGATATTAACTAATGAACGAATTATGCTGGTATAAAGAGTTATGATTTTATAAAAAACAAAGAATAAAAGCCAAGGATATACTAACAGATGTAGAACAAAGATCATAAAAGGAGTTTGGTAAATGGATAGAAAACAGATTGAGATACTCCTTATTACATAAGTAAACGACTCTAAATTGAAAATTATTTATTTTTAATTTTTTTTATTGTACTATTTACTATTTCTTTCTTATTTATTATTTACTATTTTTTTATTATTAGCTCTCTTTCTTTACCACTTTTTTTATCATTCTTTTGTACCTTTAATGCTGTGACAAAATTTTGGTAATTACAATTAAGATTTGTAGAATATACAATATAACTACGAAATTATTATATAATAAGGAGGAAGTGAAGAAGATAACGAAATTTATAAAATATATATTATGAAACCTTTCAAACAGTAATAATTATTGTTATTAATTATGTTCTGTAATTGGGTCTAGGTATGAAATATCAACAATTATTAATGGGTACTTATGTTACAAAAATACAAATTGTAGATTTCTAACTTTAATGAAAATCCTTTCTTATTATACCCTTATGTTGCATAAGGAACCTCCTGTGTAAAATTTCATGTTGCAACACAACCAGCAACGAAATGAACTAAACGACTGCAAATTGAAAATTATTTATTTTAATTTTTTTTTAATCATGTAGGAATTTATTTAGTTTTACAGTTTAATTTTTTTCATCATTTCAAAATCACGTGCTTGTATTGTGTCGTCCATTTAAATTCCAGAACTAGAACAGGAAAAATTCATTCTCATCATTATTTTCTTTGTCCCTCTTTTTTTAGGTTTCACCATCTCTCTCGCTCTTGTATTCAATTATTTAGACTAGAGTGGTGATCAGGCGATGGAACTTGCACGAAGCAAAACATTTAAAATTTCAATTGTATTAAGTTGTGGCTGAAAGTAGCTACGAGATTGGTTAAATTACAAAAAATTGCCGCGAACCATCGCAGAAACCTAATTTGATGCTTCTGCGTAGAGTTGTGACGTCATCAGTGCTTCGTGCATTAGCTTTCGCAATTTCATGCAAGCCAAAACGCGGTCGGTTCATGCTGGTTCATTACTAAGGCGTGGTCGTTCGTATTTGCAAGTTGTGTTGTCGGCGTCTTTTAAATTCAACATTTTAGGTAGTTTTTTTTGCAGAATTAGTTTTATTTATTTCTACGTGTAATATTCTGAAACGTTATTGAGATTTATTCATACTGTATTATTATTTTTCGCAATTGTCGATGGCCACAAATTGGCAAAATGTCTTGAGACAGACGCCATTTTAAAATTTTAGATTATTTCATGTTTCATTTATTTGATACGAGTGTTTAATTCTCTTTTTTGCCGCAGATTAACCGATGAATGAGACAGAAAGAGAGGGTTGAAGTTAATTTTGATCCTGGTACTGAAAAAAATCAAATCGTCTATCAAGGTACTCTTTGCTGTTGACTTTACGCCTTCGACAATTTTACAGTCAATTGAGGTGAGAATAACATGCACGTTTCTTACTAGACAAGCTAAAATAATTTTTGAATACTTTTTCATAATTTTTCATTTTATAGGAACACTGGTTGCCACGTGTTTTGGTTTTATCAGTTAGTCCCTTTACACTCCAGTACATCGTAATGCCTGAAGGAAGCACAAAGGTGCTTCTTTATTTTCTGAAAACGGACGCAATGTGTTGCAATTACTAAAAAAAGGATTTATAACAATTGATTGGGTAGTAACAATATTACATTAAAAGTAAAACTTTTGATTAAAAGTTTCAACCTCTTAAACATTTCTAACCTACACACTTTTAGTAGAAAGTCAAGTTTTACGTGTCAGCTTTATTATGTGTAATACAGACTATGTTTATATTTTGACTTTAATATCAATAGCAGATTAGAGAATCCAGTTAAACAGTTTATTAAATATTTGATTTTAGGAAAGAAATGTTTGTTTATTTTGTTTGTTTATAAAACATTTCCAAACACTTGTATCGGTGCTTCACTTTAAAATTTTAGTGTTTAACTTGGTTTTAGCTTTGTTTTTATATTTTATTTAACATCTTATTTGTTTAATACCGTAGCTAATTTGTTTTTTTACCCATTTCTACAGATTAGCCAACCGTTCAGGCTGATTATACTGAAACAACCAATGTCTACAATGATGTCGACTTTGCTGGACTTGCTTATTGATTTGCCGTTTCCGTCTTCATTGTGCAACATCATGCAGATAATTTTCAACCTTCGAGTGAAAGCAACCAGAGGTACATGAGGGTACACTGCGAGTAGAGAAATGAACAGGATGTGAGTAACAAGTGTGAATGGGGTTGAACAAAGGAATGGAGGTATGAATTGGGGGTGTGTGTGAGATGGTAAGAATTAATGTGGAACAGATTTTTCCATGAATGTACATGTTACTGATTTATACCGATTTACTTGATTTAAAAATGGTAATTAATTATTTTTTCTTGCCTGTTTCTATACAGATTGACCCACAAATGAGAAGGAAATGCAGTTAACTTTGATGCTACTGAAACAACCGATGCTTTTGACGTCTTCATCTTGCAACATTATGCAGTTAATTTTTGCTGTAACAATGGGAGGCAATTGGAAATTAATTAACTTGGAAGCGAGGGACAAAAAATTGCTTGCTGTGGTATCCCTCCTAGATTGGTTTGCTCATCACACTGATAGACTTTAGAACGCCAGTTTCTACAATTAATTGAGGTGAGAAAACATGACTTCATTAATATTAATTGCTCTTTATTAATTTGTTATGGAATTTCTGTTAAATATTATCTATTGTCAACAGTATAAATTGAGGTTATTGTGCATCTATATCTTTTGACAGTTTTCATTTTCCACAGAATAGATTGACATTTATCATTGATCTATCTATGGATTTCTTTTTAACGTTTTTCTATTGTCTGCATCGTAAATTGACGTATTATTTGACATTTATCTATGCCGTGATCTATGGTTGTGATGTAAAATGGCGTGAAGATAACGCTTGTTATTTTATAAATCAGCTATTTTTACTCGCTTTTTGATGCGTTTTTATTTGTGTTTCTTAATTATAAGTGTAATTAATACGTTTTTTGTCCATTTCTGCAGGTTATACAACAAACGGGAGAGAATTAATGTTCAGTTTGGTTATACTGAAACAGCCAATACTACTTGGGTGTGGTCTTTCGTGGATTATATTCTTCATTTGCTGTTTCGTCTTCGCCTTGTAACATCATACAGTTAATTTTCAACCCATGAGTGAGAGCCACTGGATATTTACTTGAATTCCACTGAAATAACTTCTCTGCTACAGTGTTCCTCCTGGAGTTAGTTTGCTTTGACACCTGTAAACTTTGGAACGTTACGTTCTACAATTAATTAAGGTGAGAATAATTGATATAATTAATTTTAATTGCTCTTTATTAATCTATTTGCTACCGTNCCATGCAAAATAAAAAATTAATTTGAATAAAACGAACTTAATGAATTCTACTAGATAGAGCATGCAAGATAAAGAACTATTTCAACTATGGGGTCATCTTTGTCTTCTCCAACGTCGATCTGAAACAGATACGGTGGCAAATAGATTAATAATGAGCAATTAAAATAAATTATATCAAGTATTTTCACCTTAATCAATTGTAGAACTAACATTCCAAAGTTTATAGGTGTGAAAAGTAAACCAACTCCAGGAGGAATACTATAGCAGAGGATTTGTTATTTCGGTGGAATTCAAATAAATATCCAGTTGCTCTCACTCAAGGGTTGAAAATTAACTGCATGATGTTACAAGGCGAAGACGAAACAGCAAATCAAGAATATAATCCTCGAAAGACCACACCCATGTAGACATTGGCTGTTTCAGGATAACCAAACTGAACATCAATTCTCCCTCATTCATTGTATAACCTGCAGAAATGGACAAAAAACATATTAATTACACTTAAAATTAAGAAACACAAATAAAAACGCATCAAAAAGCGAGTAAAAATAGCTGATTTATAAAATAACAAGCGTTATCTTCACGCCATTTTACATCACAACCATAGATCACGGCATAGATAAATGTCAAATAATACGTCAATTTACGATGCAGACAATAGAAAAACGTTAAAAAGAAATCCATAGATAGATCAATGATAAATGTCAATCTATTCTGTGGAAAATGAAAACTGTCAAAAGATATAGATGCACAATAACCTCAATTTATACTGTTGACAATAGATAATATTTAACAGAAATTCCATAACAAATTAATAAAGAGCAATTAATATTAATGAAGTCATGTTTTCTCACCTTAATTAATTGTAGAAACTGGCGTTCTAAAGTCTATCAGTGTGATGAGCAAACCAATCTAGGAGGGATACCACAGCAAGCAATTTTTTGTCCCTCGCTTCCAAGTTAATTAATTTCCAATTGCCTCCCATTGTTACAGCAAAAATTAACTGCATAATGTTGCAAGGTGAAGACGTCAAAAGCATCGGTTGTTTCAGTAGCATCAAAGTTAACTGCATTTTCTTCTCATTTGTAGGACAATCTGTATAGAAACAGGCAAGAAAAAATAATTAATTACCATTTTTAAATCAAGTAAATCGGTATAAATCAGTAACATGCACATTCATGGAAAGATCTGTTCTACATTAATTTCAATTTGTTCAACCCCATTCACACTTGTTACTCACATCCCGTTCATTCCTCTACTCGCAGTGTACCCTCATGTACCTCTGGTTGCTTTCACTCGAAGGTTGAAAATTATCTGCATGATGTTGCACAATGAAGACGGAAACGGCAAATCAATAAGCAAGTCCAGCAAAGTCGACATCATTGTAGACATTGGTTGTTTCAGTATAATCAGCCTGAACGGTTGGCTAATCTGTAGAAATGGGTAAAAAAACAAATTAGCTACGGTATTAAACAAATAAGATGTTAAATAAAATATAAAAACAAAGCTAAAACCAAGTTAAACACTAAAATTTTAAAGTGAAGCACCGATACAAGTGTTTGGAAATGTTTTATAAACAAACAAAATAAACAAACATTTCTTTCCTAAAATCAAATATTTAATAAACTGTTTAACTGGATTCTCTAATCTGCTATTGATATTAAAGTCAAAATATAAACATAGTCTGTATTACACATAATAAAGCTGACACGTAAAACTTGACTTTCTACTAAAAGTGTGTAGGTTAGAAATGCTTAAGAGGTTGAAACTTTTAATCAAAAGTTTTACTTTTAATGTAATATTGTTACTAACCAATCAATTGTTATAAATCCTTTTTTTCGTTTTCAGAAAATAAAGAAGCACCTTTGTATTCAAAGTATTCAAAAATTATTTTAGCTTGTCTAGTAAGAAACGTGCGTGTTATTCTCACCTCAATTGACTGTAAAATTGTCCAAGGCGTAAAGTAAACAGCGAAGAGTACCATGGTAAACGATTTGATTTTTTCAGTACCAGGAATCAAAATTAACTTCAACCTTCTCTTTCTGTCTCATTTATCGGTTAATCTGCGGCAAAAAAGAGAATTAATCACTCGTATCAAATAAATGATGTCTGTCTCAAGACATTTTGCCAATTTGTGGCTATCGATAATTGCGAAAAATAACAATACAGTATGAATAAATCTCAATAACGTTTCAGAATATTACACGTAGAAATAAATAAAACTAATTCTGCAAAAAAAACTACCTAAAATGTTGAATTTAAA
The DNA here is from genome assembly GCF_000699045.2 of Agrilus planipennis. Lineage (NCBI taxonomy): Eukaryota > Metazoa > Arthropoda > Insecta > Coleoptera > Buprestidae > Agrilus > Agrilus planipennis. The sequence continues at coordinate 1,223,761 of NW_020442464.1, forward strand.
AGACGCGGACAACACAACTTGCAAATACGAACGACCACGCCTTAGTAATGAATCAGCATGAACCGACCGCGTTTTGGCTTGCATGAAATTGCGAAAGCTAATGCACGAAGCACTGATGACGTCATAACTCTACGCAGAAGTATCAAATTAGGTTTCTGCGATGGTTCGGGGCAATTTTTTTATAATTTAACCAATCGCGTAGCTACTTTCAGCCACAACTTAATACAATTGAAATTTTAAATGTTTTGCTTACCAAATTAACAGGGTTTAAAGGCCTAGGCTCAGAAAAGCCTAGGAAGTTGAGAAAGCCAAATACCGTGTACCGACGAAATCACTCGTAAACAATAAAATTTAAAAGTATAAAATTTAAAAAAATTCAATTTACTGATCTTGGAATTATTGTTATAAACTATTTCTGATATCAACAAAAAAAATATTAATTAGAATGTAATATTCATTTTACAGAGGGACGTAATCAGCTTTTTATTTTGTATGGGTTATAGATTTTATGTTCTAGATGGGTAAGGAATTCAAACCCCTCGAGTTCTATAATACATACTATTATATTTGCATAATTTAGCAATCAAGTTCATCTAGAAAAGATCGCAAAACCTCTTGAGTTGAATAAAGTATGTACCCAACAGATATTTTTGTACCTATCACTAAATAAATACGACGCATAGTTTTGTATTTTAAGCGCCTTGTTTTTCGAGAGAAAATTTTACGAAAATATATGTAATACCTATTCCTCTATTATACTATCTATGCGCCTATCCTATGTTATTCGTTTTCACTCATCATATAATATAATAAACATAAATTAAAGTTAATTAGTTTATTTTTTATTCAAATAGGTTTCATCAGAGTATGCATTCCTACAAAATTTCATTGTTTAATTCATCAAATTGTAAATTAATTTTTAAATTTAATCCAACTATTTATTCAACAATCCTCAACCGCCCAAAAAGCTCCAGCGGTCGAGCGTAGGTACTTGCAAAAAAATATTTTCCAAATTGCATGCCAATGAAAAGAAAGGAAGTTTTAATTGTAAAACCCTTATGATAAAATGGCAAACGCCTTTCGTTGGCATAAGGGTGGGAAATTGTCATTTTCATTTGAGACAGTTCAAGAACATGGCTAGTTTTCACATTCTTGTGCTCCCCCTTTTTTTAAGGATTGTATAACTAAAATATCCTTTCTTTTTATTTGCATACAATACAACAAAACACTGATTTTTCCAAAGGACAATGCATTTTAAAAATGCATAAATACCTAAATTGTAGACACTAAATGCCAACGAAAGAAAAAACTGTTACAATCTTTGGACAGAATTGCTTTGTTGTTATCGTCTTTACTACATACTAATTTAAAATAAAGGGGTACATTACATTGACTTCTTTTTTAATCAATCACTATTTTTTATTAAGAAGCATCTATTTCCTTGAATACTATTACTTTGTTACATTTTTATACTCTCATCTTCCTCAATAACGGAAAATTTAATTGAAAGATAAACAACACAAATAAAGCGAACAGTTTTTTGTCCGCATTTTTAACTAGAAACGTATGTATGACAAACGTCTTTGCTTATCAGAACTCATATAAAAAACCCTAATGTACAGGACACAATGTAAAAATGCCCACATTAGAGAAATATACAAAACAATGTGAAAATATTAATTAACACCAACAGTGTAATGTAAAATCACAATTATTTTTATAGACTGCTTATGTACCAAATAAATTTAAATAGATTATATTATTAAAATCCAAAAATTTAGCTGCTAACAAAATTTCGATTCACACTGTAGTATTTCTATCTACAACAGCGCCTCGTTCATTCTCCCGAAAAGTTATCCTGGAATTCAAATGTAATATTTTTAAACACTGTTCATTACTAGACTTTCATATAGGCAACCCACTCTACTGCGAAGTATTCTCATCGTTAACAGTAGTTCTAATTCCCTTATTAATAGGCGAAAAATTAATTTATGAAAAAATAAACTATCAATTTCCTTGCATCGATTTTTTTTTCAAAATGAATCACTAAGGGGTGCAACAGGGGATAAAACTGTATACGGCAGTCCTGTCGTTTTTGAAGACATATGAAAATCATTTAAGAACAATGTAGATTCAGCGTCTAATCATTAGGGGGGTGAAAGGAACTTCAAAATTTTTTATTAATAGAACCCCCACACTCACCAACACACAGCCGAAACTATACTGAAGCCAAAAGTCAAAAGGATGAGATCAGAACAACAGTATGTAGTGACGTGTAGTTAAAAATTTTCAACTTTCAGGAAACTGAAACCTGCGTGTATTTTATAATACTCAATAATCGAATAATTAACCAGAATTAAACAAAATACTACAATACCAAATAAGAACTAGTCTATATAAGAGCTAGTATGAAGACAAATAAAAAAAGCAGTATTGACTTTCACTATTAGTTTTTTTAATTTTGATTGGTATTATTATTAAAGTTTACTTTATAAGGTAGTTTCGTTTTTGGGCTTCTAGGATAATTCAATGAAAATTTCACACCTACTATCTTTACTTACCAGTTAATTGTCCGTCCTTTAGTAACAACAGATTGCCTCTGTTCCCAGTGGAAAAAGGTACTTCTACATCAATGCTTCTTGCAGGTGCCGCTTCATCCTTGAGTAAAAAAAGACTGATAGGGTAGCAATCGTTATTTTATTGCTAAACTTAAATACTACTAAACTACCAAAACTCAAAAAGTTCTCAACAGATACTAATGAACGGAAAGAAAAATCATGAATGAGTTATGTAGTAGAAAAACATTACATTCAGTTACTATTTTCATACTTATTGTAAATCTCATTGCTCAATATAACATTAAGCATTGGTTCTCCTACCGAAAAACATAATATATAAGTTTGGATTTTTTAAAATAATACTGGAGGTAATAGAAAACTGTCATTCTAATGGATACGTCAGACGCTTATTTAAAATATAAAATTATTTCCAAAATTAACTTTTCGTCGAGAACAAATGCTATAATAAATACGGCTGTAAAATAAATATTATTTTAAACTGAACGATCTTTAAATAACAAAAAATTTTTACGTAATAAATGAATTCAGTGAGTCTTTTAAATATAACGCGGTTATTATTCATTCACTCCAAACAGAAATAATTTTTTGTAGCTACATATTGGTGTTTCTACCGATTTTTTTTCCTAACATCTTATTTTCTAGACATTGAAAATTAGCGACTTCTAGTTTTTCGTCTCCAACTTTTCTATATTAGCTCAAACTCTACTTTACCTGACTTCTGTACATACCGATATTTTTATTTTCCTTTATATTCATTCCATGCACTGCTGCACTTCTATCGACACAGGTTCCATTTTATTTAGGGTTGTCTCTAACTTCTGCCTGCTAGATGAAAAAAGAAAAAATAACATTCATCTAGCTTTATTGAACAGATAATTACATAGATATATGATTTCATAAATATCTTTTTTTCAATTTCAACAAATCTTTTCAAAGCAATTCGCATGCAGTTAATGCTAAACATAAATACATTTTTATTGATAAATATCTTACTATATCGTATCTAAATAATTAATATAGTAAGAGAAATATGAGATTAATATAGTTTACGAGAAATATGAGACCATACTTTGATATTTTTGCTAACTGCTAAGTATAATAACAACATCATCAAACTAACGTTAAGAAATTTGTAATCAAAAGTTGACACCAAATAGTAGCATAGCAAAATTGAAATTATAAAACTAAGTCATGCTACGATTAGTATTTAAGGTTTCTAATTTTTTTTTTAGTAATTGCAATATTGATGTGGAAGTCCATACAGTTGATATAATTGATTAATTTTAGTTATTTCGAAGTGTTATAGTTACTAAAAGACGTCTATAGTTATAAAAGTAGAAAAACTGCACCTTAAATTATTCATAAAATTTGTACTAATACCCTTTAAACTTATTCATGAAACCTGCAATATGAATTGGAATACTACATCAAATATTGTTCCTTATTTCATTAAAAAAAAATTATTCTCTCACTTATTACTTACACAATGATAGAACAGAATTAACTCGATACAATGTGGCATACAGCCGAAAAAATACATTTGGAAACATTTACTTGTATTGTCATTAGTCATCGTCTTGATTTCGACGAACCTGTTGAGCAGGTATACCTTCTTGAAGCTGCAGAACATGTTCTATAGGTTCTGGTCTTCCATCTTCACCTATTTTACAGGGTTGAATTATGCCAGTTCTAGTTAGAGTATCCATTAAATCAACTAATTTCATCGCTTCATATTCTTTCTGAAAACGACACAAACAAAGATTATAACCAATACTAATGACATTTGCAAATAATTAATTAAATTTCGTCTTATTTTCTTATAAAGTAGGTAATATAATCACCATTTCGTTTGGCACAAAGCAAAATATATTTGCCGAAACAAGTTTTTAGGGTTTTGCTTACAAAAATTATTTAATCAATAGGGATAGGTATGTTTTGAAGAACTAGTTACAAGGAATTCAAAAAATACCACAATCTAAACGTGGAACCCTACCTGAGGATCTTTTATATATTGTAGGATATCCTCTTTCTTCTATTTCTGAAACTACTGTGACAATAAATTTTAAAAAAGTAGGGGTTACCTGTTCTTCCGTCATATGTGCCATCGGATTAGTTTTGGGTTGTTCGTAACACCCTATAACAGGATTAATTCCATGTTTGTGTTCACGATATTCTTCGGTGTCGCTGTCTTCGCTCTCAGAGCTATATCGTCGCTCTCCAGGGCGTCCGCCTCCCAAGAGACCACGATTCGCAAATAAACCAGCTGCATTACCATAACCAGTGTATTTAATCATGCGACCAACTGTAAATTTTGAAATATATAATATGATATGAGATAATTTACCTGTTATTAACAATTTGGATATGGTATTCAAACAACAGCTTGAAGATCCCTAAGTAGTATCGTCAGGAGTTCGCCTGTTTTCCTAGAAAATAAAAATAGTTCGTTGAGGAACCAGAGGAACTCCTGATGTAATATTACAGATATAAAAAACAGCACAGATACAGAAGGGCACAAGATTAGTATGTTTAGATTTATGGATGGTATATTAGGGAGAGTTAAACTATATTCAAATAAAATGGAAGTGGTATTAACAGAAGAGCATGAAACTAATATAAATAAAAATAAAACAAAAATATTGCATATAACTACGTTTAGGAGGATGATGTATGATAAAGGGTTAATTATGGGCACATTAGAAGCAGAAACAGAATAAAAAGGGGCAGAACAAGACCTAGATTAATTCTATTACGGTTCGTATGCAATTAAGGATGTGGGATATTCAAGTGTTTGTGAAATGCGAAAATTGGCACTGAATAAGAAGAAGCAGAGGTGCCGAACTGATCTTCGGGGCTGACAACCTATGATGATGATGATTGTTACAATATACAGTCTTAAACAGCATTATTAACAAAAATAAGATGTATATAAAATTTCTTACCATTTTCTTTGCATAAAATAAAAAGTAAATCTGCTGCCAAATCCCGTACATGAGTTATGGTTGTCGTCAGCAAACGACAAAGATTGTTACGAAGAGTGTTGCCTTCTTCTGGGCGGGTGTGTACGTCTCTTAGGGGCGGAAGTATATTTTGGCGTAAATACTTTCTTAAATATCTATCGCTACTTACACCTTTTACCAATACTGTCAAAATTGGTGACAGGATTTCCGTTTGACTTCTAACAGCCTTAAAAAAGTAGAACAATCAGGAAGAATAATATAATTTAAAAATTGTACAGATGATGTGAAAATGTTTAATTCAACAGCTTTTTCAAAAGAACAATTAAATCTACTAAGTTAAATGAGCTAAAGCAAAGGTTTTATTAGTGTACTTTTTTTCTTTTTCCATTTAAAAATTAATTATATAAGTAACAAGTTCAACATACGATTTCTGTAGAAAATTTGTTTTCCAAAAGAACAAGTATTTCTTTAACTGCTCTCATGTCTTGGCCATCAAACTGAAATTTTTTGGGGATTTTTTCTTCATCTTTCACTGGTCTGTGAAGAGCACTATATGTACTTGTTGGCATATTGGTAATTAAATTTACGATGTTATTTGTTAATTCTAATTTTGTATTTTGGTCTTCAATTTTGACAACCAACATATCGCGTAAAATTGCGACCAACTCCTTATATCTCGACTCTTCTTCTTCGTCTGGTTGTGAAGAAAGATTTTGACTTACGGTTAAATTGAAAAGAACTTTAAGTACCTCGCAAGCATAATTCGATTCTTCCTTCTACAAAAAAAAATTACTAAAAATTTTCAATTGTAATATTCACATACTGATATTTTTTTCTGAACTGGAGCTGAAGAGGCACCACCGTTTGGTCCAGATTCTTTATCATCTGTTGTAAGATGCTCCAACACTTCTGTTAAATATTTCAAACCGTGTAGATCTTCTTTTAACTTTGGTCTGGTTTCATCACACAGAGCCGTTATTAAAAATAAAATTTTCATATCAAATATTTTTATGTCCAGGGGTATTTTTTTAAATCTAGAACAGAAAATGGGAGAGTAACCATTTTCAATAAACTTCTAGACGGCGGATTCAATTTTGGTCACAGAATTGCCTTAGCACACTGTTTTGCTAAATTTGTCAATGTCAAAAAAATTAATTTATTTTATTTTTTCTGCTTTTATACCGAAATATTTAACTTCTAAAACAAATTTATTTTTAAAAATGGCAGGAAGTCGTGGAACTGATAAAAGTATTTTTAGATTGAATGATATTATAATGGACATTGATTCCAGAAAAAATATGGAAACAGATCCTCAAGCTCATCTTGAATTAAATCCTATATATTTGACTGTACGGCAAGAACTTAGTATGCTAGGACGTAATAGTATATTGGTGCGACGAAAAAATTTAAAAAACTTATTTTTGAATGATTACTTTAATGAAAAAAAAGAATTAGAAGAATTACAATTAACATTCTATAATACTCAACCATAAAATATACTAAACTTAATTTTGTCAAATAAACAAGTTTTGTTATTTACCTCTTATACTTCTTTATCCGCTCAATCACTCCTTCAATTATTCCATTTTTACTGCAGTATGCAGCTGCAACATGGCTATTGTATATAATATTGCACAGACATTTTTGAGCCTCTATTTCTAGTTCATGGTCAATCTTGTCTTCAGAAGCAGTGCAGTTAGTATCCAATCCAGCAAATTTCTTTAATAAATCTAAGTGCTTCAAATCCAAAATATTATCTAAGTCTTTCTTATCACGACTAGAAATTTCGTAATAATTGAATTAACCATAAACTACCACTTAAATAGATTCAATGCAGGAGTTTACCTTAAAATTCTTACAGCAATGAGGCAGTCTCTATGCATATCTCTTGCATCCTCTAACTGAAGATAATTAAACAATTTGTCGAGAAGACGCTTACGGCTACTATTCAAATCCAAAAATGCGAAATTGAAAGTTGCTGTATTCTACAAAAACGAGTTGTAGACATGGTCCAAATTTAATACAATTAACTTACACTTTCAATGAATTTTTTTAAAGCATCTTTGTCTTCTGTAATGCTACCGTTTAATAATGTTTCAATTTCACTCCTTGCTGTCATTTCTTTTTATTTTCCAATTTTTGTTATTCAGAATTTGTGCATTAAACCACTAATAACAGATTAACAAAACTAAATTCCTCTTTTTGTTTTGATGTGTCACAGAATAGATGTGAGGTTATAAACGAATTTCTGGCCATGGATATTTCTCGCTCTTTTAGCCATACAGATACTTTACGATTCCAGGTCAGGATCAACTATATTTTCATCACTAATTTATTTTTCCTTTTTACAAAAGAATCTCAAATTTACTTATTTGTTTTAATAAATTCACAAGAAAAAAGTAAAGTAAATATGGGATGTTCGGCGAGTACAATCCTTAATTAAATATTGAACAATATTGTAATGATGAATTTAAATTGTTAGAAGTTTAAAAACAATTTAGTTAATTATATTCAATTTTCAATGTTTTTTAAAAGTAAGTGCAATAATCTTTTTATAGTTTTGCACAGTATGATTAGACAATAAAAATTATAATTATTGTGTATTTTCATTAGTTCATGCTATGTAATCAAATCATATAAGCCTAATTCTTTATTGTTATTACCAAATTTCTTTGGCTCATAATATTATTTTCAATTTTAGTAAGTCTTATCATAGGGCAAAGGTTAATAAAGATAAGTATATTGAACCACATTATTCTAAAACACAGAAACACCAAACAGTATTAACAACGAATTTGCATGACTAATTTAAGTAAAAGTTCTTTAGGAGTTATTGTATTTGTTTTAATATGTTTCGGTGTGTTATTGCGGGTGAATTGGATAAATTCGCAAGTCGAAAATTTAGAAGAAAAATTTCAGAATTATTTGCAGAAGTTTCATAAAAACTATTCAAATATTAATGAATACCAACGGAGATTAGTAATATTTAGGGTACTGTTGTACTGTTAATATAACAACATATAAGAAATAAAATTGAATTTTATGTTGTTTTGATTACTATATAAAGTAAAACACTCAAATATTTCATTTCAATAATGAAATTCAGTAATGGTAACGAATTTGATTTTCATAAATCTAAATACTGAAAGATGTTTGTATTTGATCCATTAGTAATTCTTGTAGTCTGCAAATTAACAAGTTTAATTCCGTGATAATTTTAAGAATTTCGTATTAAATTGTTAATTAAAAATTTCAGAATGCCTTAGAAGAAATCGAGGTGTTAAACTCAAAAAGAAAAAGTAATCGTAGTGCCATATATGGTTTAACTCAATATTCAGACTTTACTCGCGAGGAATTTTTGCAAATGACGCTGACCAATTATAAAAGTCTAGTACAGAATGCAGAAATTCAAAAACCGAACCAGCCATTTGTTTTCCGAAGAAAACGAGTACCTGTTGGAAAATTACCTTTAAAAGTTGACTGGAGGAATAAAACTTTTGTTTCAGGTACGTCTTCGCAAGTAGCATTACATAAATTAGAGGTGTGTCTAAAACGTGCGCCATAAGAATGCAGGAATTTTTGTGGAGTTTTGTGAGATACAATTTGAATTCTTGCAAAGTAATTAATCTGGATATTATTTATACATTCCAGTCATTATATATTTGTAGATAATATCTACCTAATTTAGATAAAGTGATTGTTGGGACAGAGGGCAGAATTAATATGGCTATTTTACAAAATATCTAGTAATACATGGAGAGAGTAATAAAACATAATAAATACTGTATTTTCTATTGCAAGGGTAGATAAAGTTATGAAAAAGTCAAGAATGTAATTAAAACTCGAAGGAAGTTAAAAAAAGTAGATTACTTAACAAAATGAGTAAAAATGAAAAAAACACAACCTTGTTTGGCGGATTAGGTCAATTTTTTTTTGCCCTTTCGCATTCAAAGGTTAAAGAAAGTATTGCTTAATGTGACGAGATATGACAAGGAGGGTAGCGGCTCTAAGGAAATGTGATGTTTGCAATTCATCAATTTTATTTTAATTTTTTTCTTAACTTGGGTGTTTTAAAATTTTTCATTACGATAGAAAGTCTTTCCATTGCTATTTTTGATAACAAAAAATAGTTCACAGGGATTAGCGTAACGAAGGGAGTAAGAGGGGTCTAAAAAGGTGAAATATAACTTCATTCTACGTTCGACTATATTCCTTATGTCTATGGTTACTACTTTAACCATTTCCAATTGTTATATATATGTATTATTAATAATATCTAATTAAATAATTAACTCACCAAGTTATCTACACAATTTGGTCAATACACATGAGGCCTTTATGTGTAATCGTCATTTAATATCATGAGCCTTCACATGTATGAGAGGTGTAAGTATTATATAGGTATTACAATACGAAAACACATATTCGACTGTTAACTATGTGCTATAGATGGACTATAAACAATGACAACGAATCTACATATTTAAGTGATAGATATCAGTAACGCAACCCACGGCTTAGGTTCATGAGATTCTACACTACCTCTACATTCGTAGATAGATGGGGCTTTATGTTGAGAAAAATCAAAAACATTGAAAATTTTCATCATGGTATTGCCTACATGGCTAAAAGAATAGAGATGTTTTGGGTAAAATCTTTTATTGCAAATGGTGAAGCAATTAGGAACTAATACTCAAACCTCCAGAGATGACCAAATCAAAAATAGTAAAGTTCCAATTGCCATAAATTTAAAACCGATGAACCAAGACATTGAAGAACGCCTTTTATTTTTCCCCATCAATTTACTTTGCACATCCCATGAAATTTTTAAATTAAAGGAAAATTTATTCTTTTCTACATGTAATAGCTGAACTTTTTTTTAATTTTTATAGAAACATCAAGATAAACGTAGTAACAAAAATGAAGACGTGAAGTAAAACACAACACAAATCTAGTTAGTTTAATTAATTAAATAAAACAGCACATACTTTTTTCTTTCCAGATGTGAAAAGTCAGAGAAGTTGCGGAGCTTGTTGGGCATTCAGTGTTATCGCTGTGGTTGAATCAATGAACTGCTTGAAGCACAACAAGTCCGAAATTTTGAGCATTCAGCAGATGATAGACTGCTCGAAATATGGGAATCGCGGTTGTCTAGGAGGAGATATGTGCACTCTTTTGCAGTGGTTAACGGATAATAATGTTGCCATCGAACTGGAAGAACACTACCCACTACAACTGCAAAATGAACAATGTAAAATGAACAGAAACGGGTCCGGAGTGGTGGTTGACCATTATATTTGCCGAAGGTAAATCTCATTTGTTTAGTTGATAAATACCTAATTTTTTACAAAATAAACGAAAATCAATGTAAGATAAATCTACAGTGATTATCCATAGAACAAAAGGTACTCGCATAAATTAATTCCACTCATTATTTAGGGTATTAGCGGTTGTGTAGTATTTTTTTAATTTTCTACATTTATTTAAGTAGGTATAAAATATTCTTTTCAAAAAATGCTCAATTTTTAAATATAAATAAAATAATTTTTCTATCTTTATGTTATAGTTTCTTCAGTTCAGCAACAAATAATTCTACTGTATGTTTCCTTGTTTGACTTTCTCACCCATTGTAGGTAATTGGAAAAGAGACACCAATGCCAAAATAGTTTGTTTAGCGTGAAAGATGAGAGCCAAAATAGGGTTGCAATTAATTTTACTCATGTAAAATCAACATCAATCATTTTATATCAAAATATTTACAACCCCATTTTATTTCAAATCCTTTATACATAAGAGAAAGAAATGGAATCCATAGCTTCTTTAGCTTTGGGTTCATTTAATAAGTGATGTTTTTCGAATCGTTTTCTAAGAATTTTGGATTA
>NW_020442464.1:1236032-1368266 GCF_000699045.2 Agrilus planipennis
GTATAACACATAAACATTTTTATACGATTGAGATTTTCAATCTACCCATTAATTAACGACCATTTACTACAAATTTCAAAAATAATGAAACATTTCTACAAAAAATTTAAAATACGTAATTAAAAATAAAATGACGTAATATCAAAACTTATATAAAATAAAAAAATATCAATAGAAAAATAAATAATTATGTCTTTACATAGTTTCGCAGATAACGAGGAAATGATTTTAAAATTGTTGGCTACTCATGGACCAATCGCTGTATCAATAAATGCCCTCACCTGGCAAAATTACATTGGCGGTGTTATTCAGTTTCATTGTAGCAGTTCCTTAAAATACATGAATCACGCAGTTCAACTGGTAGGTTACGACCTTTCTGACGAAATCCCGCATTACATAGCGAAGAACTCATGGGGAAAAACTTTTGGAAACAACGGTTACTTGTATATAGCAGTGGGCGGCAATCTTTGTGGATTAGCAAACGAAGTAGTAGCATTGTCTGTAGTTTGAATTATTAAGTAAAAAATATCTGTAGTCGTGCATTACGAAGAAAGATAACCCGATTAATAAATACACAATTATTATTATTCTTTGTTTAATTTCAAAAAGGGTTTTCCTTCCATCTAGATCAACGGTAGGTAATTGGCGTACCGCGGTCCAGGTCCGGACCGCGAAGATCGAAGACTGGACTTCCAACAATTTTTTAAAAGTAAATATGTATATGTATTAATATTTTTCTGTAAATAATAAAGTATGTTTGAACTTTGAGCGTCAGCCTTATCATCAATAATAACCGACCAATAAATAATCAGCTTACAGAAACGCTTTTTTTGTATGAACCAAAGGTGGATCACCTTGTAGATTTTAGGTTCCATATAATCTAAGATGCCCCGAGTTTCGTAAAACTGACGATCATATATACGTAATCTTACATCAACTTGACTGTTGAGTTGCGAGATATTACGCATTATGAAGGATAAAGTGTGCCAGACCTCATGTTTATATCCTCCCCTGATGCGCATCCTATTTCTTATCACCTCTTGGCCAGGAAGTGATATTTTCTTGGGTAAATAATGCAGCAATCACGTTCGAAACATCTCAGTTTGAACTAATTGTAAGTAATAAGTATTTTACATCATTAAATAAAAACACTGCTTAATTTTGCGTTAATCTTAAGCAAAACGTATTGGGTGATGGTTATAAGAAGTTGCTTCAAAGCTTAGGCCTTGACATACATATTTTTATCTTGCATTTAAATACTTTTTTGAGAAAAATACTTTTTCAAACATATTTTCCATTTGTAAAATGTAAAACACATTTTTACTGGTATCACCGATCAAACATTATATAAAATGATGAATGAAAGTTGCTCAAATTGGCTATTGAAGGTAGTAGAAGTTTTGAAGTTTTCTGGGTTTGATGTCATGATTCATGGAATTTTGAAGTTCCAAATTGATATCAGCACTTGCCAAATCACCATTTATCACACCTTTAGCAAAATTCCAAAACAGCTCGCAAAACAATATCAAATTAATATACGCCAGCTGTGTAAAACTGAAAACTACAAAATATTGTGGTGTGTTAATGAATACATACAATCCAAAATTCTTCAAAAACGATTTCTAAAACGATTCAAAAAATTTCACTTTTTAGGCGAACCCAAAGCTAAAGAAACTCTGGACTCTATTTCTTTCTCTTATTATTGGAATGTGGAAAAGATCAGAAACAAAACGGGGTTGTAAATATCTTGATATAAAATGATTGATGCTGATTTTACAATAATAAAATTATTTGCAACCCTATTTTGACTTTGATCTTTCACACAGCAAACTGTTTTGGAATCAGTGTCTTTTTTCCAATTAAAACGGTGACGTAGGCAAAAAAGGAAGCATATAGAAGAATTATTTGTTGCTGAACTGAAGAATCTATAACATAAAGATAGAAAAACTATATCACAATCACTTCAATCAGAAAAATATGAATCATACTTAAACTTCGCACCTGGTGATATAGTGCAAACATCACTATTAGTCTAGAAAAATTCCAATAAGTATTTAAAAAATGAGCAAACACAAGGTTTTCTTAGAAAATATTTTATACCTACTTAAGTAAATGTAAAAGATTAAATAGGTACTACAAAAAAGTAATTATGTGAAAAAAGTATTTTAAAAATACGTATTTAAAATGGAAATCAAAAAAGCATTTGCATTTTGTATTTAAATACTTTTAAAAAATCAATTTGTACACCCCTAGTAGTTACGTACCTGGACGCTTACAAAAAAGCATTTGCATTTTGTATTTAAATACTTTTAAAAAATCAATTTGTACACCCCTAGTAGTTACGTACCTGGACGCTTACACTAGATGGATTCGCTTAATACTCCTATTTGATGTGAAGAATATTTTTGGCATATTAAAGACCCTGTTTTGTTGTGTTCTAAAGGAGTGGGTGCACATTAAAACGTTGTTTATAATGATGGATCAACTTAAACTAGTTACCTACTAAGCCCTTATTATAGGTATTTGATTACACCTTACCATCATGTGAATCTTTTAATAAGTAATATATAGTAGAAAATAAAGACGACTTGAAGCAAATCAAATGCTTTATTAAATACACCATTGCAGTATACACGCTTATAACAAACTGATATGGTATAATTATAAATATCATACTCAATTCCATAAGTAAAAGCGATTCATAAAGTAATTAACCAAACACACTATCAAGAGAAACAGTAAAGCTGAAACATGCGTATGAAATTGTTGGTGCCCTGAAAAGGGTGAAGTTTGGCGATCGGTAGAAACCACGTATTCTTCACCTAATATGACTTACATATAATCCAGCATCGTTCTAGAGATCGGGTAATTTCACTCCACCAATTTATTATTGCCAGCGTCGTTTAGAACGAGATACAATATAATTTCTTTGAACATTTTCGTCAACACTGTAGAAATAGATAACACACAAAAAATATTCACTCTTATGCTCATGTAACAACTTCAAGAGACTTATACCAAGAGTGCTTCTAGTAAGAAAATAACCAAAAAAACACCAACTAAATACTATAATTATACCGAGTGCTAGAAATTGGAATCTTGAACAAAGATAATTGTAAAATAGGTAAAAACGTTTACTCGATTTAGTGCATCATATAACGTGGTGTTAAGAAATTAGCAATATTCAAAATCTTTTTCGGGAATTAAAAAAAAACGTGGCGTTACCTTAAGATTGCATGTAAATTCCGCTAAAATTTATAGCACCCTGCATAATAACCTTAAACGACAAGGACGATAATAAATTTTGGGGGAAATTATAATGGAACGAGCTGGTTTGTAGAACGGAACTGCACAACATCCCAATAATATTAACTATTCCTTAAAATTGACCTGAACTCTACTGACTAGGCACACTTGTTTCATCTAATAACAAGAAACTGCATTATGAAAAATAGAAATTTTCGAATATAAAATAAAACAGATAAATAAATAAATAAACTCCAGCACAGGGCCGGGTCCACAACGGTTACTTTTTGACTCTTAAAAATAGTTTATCATTACAACATATAAATTATTAATATATTTTCAAAATGTAACAGGACCAACAGTGTTTGTACGGAATGTTTAGCCAGATAATGTGCTCCATAGTAAAATTAATGTACACGTACATCGAACTACTACAGTTTGTATCAAAATAAATTCATCTGGAATGTGTCAAGTTCCGAGGTAAACATTAACCTAATAATTTAATAACATTTTGATTAACAACGTGGAAAATACTTGGAAAATTTAGTACATAGTTGCCAACAAGTGGGTAACTTTATTGTCCACTGCCGCAATAAACAAGTGAGTTGCACTGGATCAGTACACTATATATCACCTTTTAAATTTGCAGTCACAGAATTATTTCAAGTACGCATCAGTTTCCTGTCATGCACAGCAAACCCTCGTTATTCAGTAAGTCTCAATTAGGAAATCAATTTTGTTCAAGCTCGTGCTATTACTTCAAGTCCTTTAAATTGATTACCATTTTGTCCTGACCCGGATCTGATCCACACAGATTTTATTTATACTCTTACAACGGCTCTTATTTACTTACATTTTTCTTAAATATCTAAAAGAAACAGGAGCTAAATAATTTGGCTTTCTTTTTTTTATCATATGCAAATATTTCTGCTATTCTGGGTAGTCATAATGATAAAGATTCATTCCTAAATTCTGTTTCTTGTCCTTGCGGAAGTCTACAAAAATTGACATGGTACCTACCGCAGTAGCCATTTTTTCCCTAATCGTTGGTTGAGAAGTCTTACAAGAAACAACATTAACCCTCAGAATTGTATATATATATATTGTTTCGAAATGAGGTCATAAGTTTTGAAATCAATTTAACAAAATGTCATGTTTTGAACCACTACAAGTTCAAATAAATACTTTTCTAAATTGTTTGAAGACATAAAAGTAAAAAGAATTAATAACTCAAAAAGCATTTGCTGTACATGACTGGGTTTCACGTGCCATTGATTCAGTATAAGGTGGTAACTTAAATACTTGATGTAAAAGTACCTAAGCACTTGTAGCTGGTAAAGTTTTCGGCTCGTACCATTTGAAAATGTATGACAATCTTTGCGCACATTCCTTGTCGAGTTTCCTTCTGCAAATTTAAAACGAATACACAGAGAAATCAAGCGTGCGAGTGCAAGGAGGGGCGCATGCGTTTCAGGCTATAGGCCAAGCAGACGGCCATATTCGGGCCCTACTGCATAACAAACGAACATTAACATTTCGTTTTTTTATTATTTTTGATTAGTTAACAAACATAGCTCAAAAATATATTGCCTTATTAGTTCAATTTCGCACATCTAACATCAGTCTTACGGTCAAGAGAAACACATATTAATTAATTAATTAATTAATGTATTATTTTTAAGCTTAGGCGGCAGGGGGTTATATAATATTAACTCTCTACATGCACTAATCGTTAATAATAATATTAATTATCGTTATCACGTTATTACTATCCTTCTCGTCGTAACCAATCAACACATCTCGTACATAGATAGTTCGGCACCACAAGCAAGCAAAGAAGCACATTATCGGGAGTGTGAATATCGCTAGGATATGTTCGTATGCTAGTACATGCAATTTACAAATAAATAACACGCTCTATTGCTATCAGATGTATCTCTGCGGCAACTAGTCAACATTTTTTTGACTGGCGGCAGGAACCACGACGGACAAAGATCTAAATCGTAGTGAGTGAGTTTGATTGGGCGCTAGAGACTGGCAGAAGACTCACAATCCACGTCAACCCTTAAAACACAGCTAATATTGTGAGAGGAGAGTGCATTAAGGATAAATTAATTAAAGACAACTCGTGCACCACCGGGACTGTCTTACGTTGAAAAGCAAATCAAGAACGTGCGCGCTTTTAAAAAATTCTATTACGGTCATCAGAGACGTTCTTTTCTTTAATTAGTTATACTGTTACATTTAAAATTATTTACCTCATTTCCAATTAAAATGTCGTTGTAACAAAGTTAAACATTAATAACACATTTCACTAAATGACTCTACGCAATATTATTCATAATTTAAACATAAAATTACATAGGCATTATTTTATTACCATCACTAGCACCTGAATACTGATATGTTCCCATTAATTAATTATAATTATTAAGTTAAAAATTCTATAAAATTCACATGAATTAAATTCAGTGCGCTTATTATTATTTAATTCCATTGCCTGAGTAGCTCCCACTAAAAAATTTAAATACAGCTAATGCATTTCTTTCAATTGCGAATTACAGTTTGCATTCTACAAATGATTAAAGTAACAATTTCTTAAACGGTCTCGTTGAATAATAGGTAGCTATGGAATGCATAGAAAAGGCAAAGTGATGCCATAAGACATTCTCGCCAAATTTGGGGTTCAGATTGAAGAAAACCTCATTGAAATAATTCGTAAAGACTGATGAATTTGGTAGTCATCTGCCAGCCACAACAAATCTTTAGCGCGCCATATTTTAGAGTCGCCTTACAACAGGAAACACATAATATTATCGATCAGTCCTAACAAATACCTAAGCTACATCCTTAAACATATAGTTAGAAATTGGCAAGTATGAGACGTACAAAGCACATTCATAAAAATACATTATCATATTATTTGATATAAAACGACTAGACTAGGTAGACATAAGCAGCTACGTTTATCGGTGGCGCGGGCCTGCGCTCTCATTGGTCCGCTAATTCCAGCCAATAAGCAAGGAGCATTGGTGTAATTAGTACAGTCAGTACAAAAAGTACATACATTGGTGTTCGTACTTGAATAGGGCAAAGATTGGAAGAGCTTGGCATATAAGACGCGCGCACCTTGAGTGGGTTAGAAAAAGGGAAGTCACGTTTCGTACTTTTCTTTTTCGGGACTTCGGTAAAAATAGTCCTCGATATGCCAGTAACTAGTTCCCGAACTTTTACGCACACTATATAAATATATATCATATTGCATAGACATATATTACAGAGAGAGCACTTATGAAATGTTTCTGACTTGAAATAACAGTAAAAAAAATGCAAGAGATCTTTAGAAATAGTTCACAATCCTGCAAATAATACTAATTATAAGAAAAGTAGATTTGATCCACGATATTGACTTAATATTTAACAAAAATCCTGATCTATTTGTGTGTATGTCTACTTAAAGCGACCTCTTGCTGTGCTTATTTCTTTAAAACGGTATGAGAAATTGCGATTTTTTTTTTAATTTGTCTGAAATGACAGCGGTCAACAGTTATCAACGTCCGGGTCAAGGGAAGGCATTTCCGATAATCACAGTCTGTTAGAAATTCTGTCGAGCGCATTGAATGCCGGGAATAATAGTGGGTTGAAAGAGTAGTGGACTCTGCGGCGTGACGCATTAACAGTGCACAACAACAATCTACAACATGAGCAAAATGCATCAAAGGTATAAAAATTTATAATCTGGAACAATTTCGTGCAGCATAATAACAAGAGATTGTGCGACAGGAATGTGTAACCCACGAAGGAAGGACTCGATATACGAACATACGGGCTCCAAAAAGTTAAACGTTCGACGTCATATTCTGTAACTGCTTAAATTATTATTATGGCGGCCGGCAACGCATGCGCGAATGCCGCTGACTTATTTCAGAACCCGTACACGTATACAACTACATGAAATGCGGCAATCCACCTAACAAGAATTATCCACTGTAATACTATTGGTGGTACAGTAGGAGAGTATGTACACTTTTAATGGTTAATTTGTGTTCCCTAGAGTAATTGACATGAAGGTTAAACGTAACGTAGTCAAATTTTGGCCTTGCGCAAATAGATCGGAGGCAAACCTTTGGCAAGACAACTGGTGCTCTTTCGGGTCAGATTAATTAGACAACTTGTATTAAATAAGTCAAACAGGTAGTTGCCTTTCTGCAGGTTGGTTGTGCGTAAAGCTGCCTGTAGTTTTTTATCCCTTAAGCCAACGGATTGCCTCGCGCTTACGTTAAAAACCTGCGCACGGTGAGTATCCCTATTGTAACTGTTCTACACCTCAGTTGACTATATCAGAGGAAAATAAGTTATTGATCAGTCTTTCCGAAAACGCTTCGATAATAATTAAAAAAAAAAAGTACATCGCGATAACGCCCGATTACTAATAAAATTCAAACTGCTTATACAAGTATTTCAACTTCTATTTCTACCAACTAATGACTATCAAACTACAAAAATCACACGCTACAACTAGTAAGGATCTAAAGTTGGGCCCAGGAAGATTGTTCAGACAATAAGTATGTTTCTCTTTCTCACGAGATATTACTTACACTAATTAGGATTGAAAAGAAACTCAATCCGTGCCGTGCTCTAGGCAGCGCAGCGGTCAAACTCAAGACTGTACCGATAGCAACTTCACTAGATAGATACATGAGATGCTCACGACGATCGAAAAAATAAAAAATACTACATGGGATTTTGAAGGTTTCAATCGCTTCTCAAAATCTATTTTTTATGGAATTCGTAGGAAATAAACATTAAGAGACGTATTTCAGAACTATTAGGCTAACCCTTTTATGAAGAATTTAAATGGAGAACTCGTAATCGTAGTTAATAAATAGTAAAATAATTTTGATCCCTTTTTATAGTATAATGTTAACGAAAAACAAAACATGCACCTTTACAGGTTACACTAATTGAAGAAGTCTTTATGATGCTACCTTTCCATAATTGTTTTTTACGGAAAGTACCTATATTTCTTTGTGGGAATTACCTGTAAAAATTCATGTTTAAAATGGGAGATGGACGCAATGTAGTAGCAGTAAGGTCAATAAGGTCGTCTAATTAAAAATTAATTTCTCGAAAATGCAAATAAAATATTATATGAAGACAATAGAATCGATCGAGCTGTGAGCCAGGGATGGATAAGTCACGTTGCGTTCAGTCTTGTTGACAAAAAAAAATAAAAAAAAAACTAAATAAAAACTGCAAGAAACTGGTATTATTAATTAAAAAAGCATTTTACAACAAAAAATCAAAAACAAAACAATGTACATTTAATTTAAGAACAAGTTTACCATAAAAACTAATACAATAATAACAACAAAACTACTACTTTTATACTGATGAAATAATAGTGTTTACAGTCAGGACTGACTCAGGGGCAACTTCATGCAGGCACATCCGAGGGGTCTACTACAGGAACAATAGAAAAAATAGAAAGTACTCTCATAGTAAAAAACAACTTAACACTGATCAGATGTGTATCATAAAGGGCCACCTGCAAGTCACGAAAGAGTGCAGTCAGTTGCGGGGGCTGATTGTAAAATGAGATCATCGCACAGTCCCCAAATAAATGCAATAATGTTTGTGGTACTCGTTTCATATTTAACAAAATAGCACTAATATATAAATAAGATAATAATGACATAAATAAACTGATAACTGTGTTCGTATACATAAAACAATCAGAAAACGAATAAGAACATTCATTGCAATAGATTGTGGTACTAATTGGCAAACATCTTATAATAGCAATAACATTTATTTATAAATAGAAAAAGTCGAGAAATATAGTCGTAGAAATAGTAATAATAATAATAATAATAGTAGTAGTAGTAGTAATAGTTGAGAGGCACTGATTGCTTTATGTCGAAATAACTAAAATGTCAAAACTTACTTAAGTCTTGGTCATTAAGTAGAGCGCGGAGATCGTCCTGCACGTCGAACATCTCCAACTCTTATCTTATTTCTGGCAGCAATAACAAAATACTACGTTCACTAGAGCTTAAATGTATAAAAAATAATGGTGAATTAATGCATGCACCAAATAATAATAATATTACTAAACTAATCGATAATAGAAAAATAACAAAATAAAACGACGAGCTAACTATGGGCACGGCACGCAGTAGTGTAACAATACAAAAATAGAGATACAGAAAGTGTTTCGTGGGTGACTAGGGTCGCTAACAACGCGGCTTCCCGCAAAATAACAACGCGCTATGCTAAAGACATTCACAACATCTTACACAAATATTAAAATAGATAATTATATGTAAACTGATGCACAATTTAAAATACAACAATGGCCCACGCACCACTCGTTTTTTTCGTACACAACACGTTCGTGATCAGCTTTAGTTTATTTATTATTAAAAATTTATTTTATTTCCCTGTTGCTGTTGTGTGCTGAATTGGGGAGTGGTGTTAGTCTCTTTAATGGGCCGCTTCACTCCGAAGAGTAGGTAAATTATTATTTTCAGTTTTCCGTCAAAATTTTCTCCTCAATAAATCTGAATAACACAGTTTTCTTTTCGATTGTATGTATCGTCAAGCGTCAGCACATAAAATTATCGTCTTACCGGAGGAAAATCATTGATTAAAATTGAATTACAACAGCAAACAATTTCTTAGTCCATTCCTCGAGTTTGCAGTACTACGTTATATGAAAACACGTTTTCTTGTTATGCTTAGAAGTCATATTTCGAATCTTCCATGCTGCAATACAAATTAAACATTTACGGTGCTGGATTAACATTCGTAAGCTGTATAAATCGCGGTCAAGAACCAGCCAACAGGAAATATGTAATCAATATAAAAGAACGATAGAAATTCCAAAAAAGCAGACGCAAATTGCCAAATAAACCAACTTCAAGAAAGAAGAAACAAAAAAGACGGTTTCTTTGCCAAATTCGCGTTCGCTTTTCTGGATATGTTGCATGAAACGTTTGAATTGACAGGCGACTTATATTACCGGCATAACGCTAATCCAGGACCAGCAAACCGCATATAGATAGTAGATACTAATAATAATCTATATTAAATTGAAAAATTAGTTATTTAACAGACATTTTCCATAACATAAATTATTTTAACGTTGCTCTTTAAAAATTAAATATGCTGTTCTCACGCAAAAATAAATAATTTAAACTTCTAAAACTAATTGTTGGCCTTTTTTATGTATGTAACGTGAAGCATCACGCTGTTTTGTATTATGAGGCACAGAAAATTCGATTCGTGTTTATCGTAAGTTATCTAACAATTCCGAAAATATATGTTACATTGGCAGATTAAAAATTAAACGTTGCGAAACGAACAATAACAGTGGTAGGGAGTCCGCACGTCAGAGAGCGTTGTCAAAACTTAGAGACCAATTGGGGGAACCTGGACGTACCGGTAAATGTACAATCGATAGTCTTTACTGGCCAATACGACGGATCCGTCATCCATTAGTGCCACATCGAAACACTGCGCATGTTTTACTTTGCTTTCGAGAGCGGATACCAATTGACCGTCTTGGGTGAAAATCGTGAGGTTGAAGTTGTTATGATTGTCGGCGATGAGGATGTCGCCGGAAGCGTTGATTCCCACACCGATGGGATAGTTTGTAATTCCTTCACCACCGATTTGGCGTAGATACACCCCCTCGTAATTAAACACTTTCACGCAGTGAGCCCTATTATCGCTTATGAAAATTTCCCGCTTGTCGTTGACCACAACACCATTCGGAAATTCGAGATGTTTGGAACAACCGAATTTTTGTAACACTGCCCCGGTTTGGTCGAAAATGATGACGCGCATTACTTTGCATTCCACCACAACAATACAACCTTTATTGTCAACTGTCACGCCGCGCGGATGTTGCAAGATATTAGCTCCAAATTTTCGAACGAACTGACCATACTGGTTATAAATTTGAATTTGATGTGTAGGAGAACGCTCGGTAACGATTATGTCTCCGGAAGTGCGGACGACAGCAACTCTGTTGGGATAAAGTAACTGACCGTCGCGTTTACCGCACTCGCCGAACTGAAACTTGAATCGCCCTTCTTTGTCGAAAATTTGAATTCTGTGATTATTGGTGTCGGCCACTATTATGTCATTTTGTGCGTTCACGGCCACGCCACTTGGTTCAGTGAACTGGCCTTCCATTACTCCGAACTCTCCGAATTTACAATGGTAGATCATTTTTTGGCGTTTTATTTGCGACTTAGGTGGAAATATAGGCGCAGAAATAAGTTTGGAAGTAAGATCTAACATAGGGTCGGTGCCAGCAGAAGTGAGAGAGTATGGATCTGCTGTACCGTTTTGGAAGATACTGTCTGATCCACCATTAGACCATTTTTCGTAAGGATTTATGCTGTTCAAGTTAAGATCGCTAATTGTGGTTGAAAAGGGGCCTAAACTATTGGCACTGCTGAATCGTTTGGAAATAATGTTCGATTCGAACGGTGATGTAGATTGACTACAATTTGTCATGGAAAACGAACAGTGTATGCCACCGCCATTTATGCTTCCTGAAGAACCATTAACGCTGCTTCCGCTTGAACTCGATCCTCCCGTGGGCCTTGCGATGGGTGGCTGTTTGCTAGGTCCCACTGATACCTCAGAATTTGATCTCACGTAGCCGAATGTGTTTCTAACACCCACTTGAATGGCTTGATAATTCGAGACGAATTCAAGTTCGCATGCAGATTGAACACTTTGATCTACGTTAAAACTCAACAAGCTTTGGAGTTTGCTATCTAGCAGTTTCCTAAACATAAGAATTTCAACAACACTTGCACATTTGTTTAGCTTTTCTACGAATTCGCAAGTTTTGTAAATTTGTTCTACTGCGTCTTGGCCTTTTTGAGACGCCACTCCTAAGGCTATTTGTTTAGCAGAAAATACACTTTCTAATTCTTTTAACAGTTCTTGCTTACGTTCGTCCAGCATCGATCGATAGAATAAGAAAGTGTCGTTGATTTCATTTTGTGCTTTGTGATATTGTACTTGTAATCTACTGGACGCGTGCTCGGCGTTCTTTAGAACATTCCTGATATCTGTGGCTTTAGCTTTAGCCTCCTGGATAGCATGTGTAATTGCTTCCAACTGCTTCGGGGCCGCTTCGCTAATATGCTCGTATTCGTGTAAGCCGGCGGGATGCTCCATCGTGCAGCATTCTTTGCATATAGGCACTGCACAAGTGCGACAGAAATATTTCAAAATCTCACTTTTGTGTCGTGGACACAGAGTGCCTTTCTCGCTGCTGTTGGCTAGGCCTCCGTTTGTCAAAGTATTTGTGATGATTCCATTCTTGGTCTCTTCTTTTAGTTCGGTCAGGTTGAGCACTCTGTGGCCCTCGAAACAGTGCATGAATTGATGCGCCATGACACAGTTTTCACATAAATAATTCACGCAATCGACACAGCGGGCAACTGCGTCTAGTTTTTTAGTTTTACACCCGGTGCAACGTACACTGGGGACGAAAGATTCGTTAGATTCGGATGAATTCAGTAAGAGATTATTAATGAAACCCTCAATCGAATCTGATTGACAGCGAGGGCACGTGAACTTGCTTTTATCAAGACAATTACTACAGAATGTGTGAAAACAGGCCAAAAGTTTAGGATCGTTGACCACTTCTTTGCACTGTAAACAATGGAGATCTGAAGGATCGCTGTCGCGGTCTACGGAATCCGAAACGGGAGGAGATGAACCGCTTACTGTTAAAGGGGAATCTGCCAATGGCGAAAATGATAAGTAATCTGCTTGTTCTCCAAAAGATCCAACTGAATTTGCTCTTGGTAATGATTCTAATGAGGGTGTCGGTGAGGCCATCTTCAATCAACCGTCATCCCTGAAACAATCAGAGTCCACAATTAACCAATTAAAATGAGCTTTATGCCATTTATGTAGAGCTTTGTTTTGATAACAGCTTTATCATTTTTAAAAACATTGTACAATCGTTCACAAACAAGTGATGACTATTTTTACGAATAAATTAAGAACAAATCGGACAACTTTGTCTTAATATAAGCATATAAAAATCAGTTCCTTGATTTATTTGTAGACCACAAAAATATAAATACAAAAGTACAAAGTATAAGTATTGATGAGACTCATGCACCCACTGAATATAAACGGAAAATTCGTAAACTTTACTGCCTTATCATTAACTGTTTACCATATATATTTGGTTTAATAATGTCAAAATACTTGATTCTTCAGTTCACTTTCGCTGCGTATCAGAAATCTTTTCCAATACATATTCCTTTTAGACTTCGATTTTAATTCGGTTTATCTCCTATATATTCGCACTTTTTTGAAAAAATGAATATTATTTTGGAGTTTCGAACGATAAGGTTATTGATTAGTTAAACTTACTGGTAAAAGATCGAAAGAAAATTTTGTAACTAAATTTCTTTATGTAGGTACATCTGTTGTTTTGATTGCCCAATTCATTCTCCTTACTTAATTTGATTTCCTATTTGGCAATGTACCTACCTACCTGTATGTCGCACTCGAATTACAAAATCTGTAATTGCATAAAATCCAATCATTTGATAAAATTAATTCAAACTGATAATATGATTCGAGTATTATAGATGTTTAAACAAGGGCGCTGGCCGTTTTTAATTAATTAAATTTCCTTGATTTTTGCAAATTTTCTGGTTGAATTATGCTTTTTCTTCACTTCGCCTTGTAATGTTAAATTACAGAATTCTTTGAAAAATTGAAAATCGAAAAAATAAAAGAAAAATTATAGGATTAAATAGATCTCATTTTGTTATTATTTTTTTTTATTTTACTTTTTTTCAGAACGTATGATATTTACGAGAAAGTTTATTAATTAAGAGGAAAAGAACGCCGTTGGTACGTCTTTTTTTATTAACTGAAAACTGAAATAACTAATTTTTTACTATACGTCTAATAGTAAAATGTACAAATTAAAAAAGTAACTTGGGCATAATTTGAAAGAGCACATTTTCTTAATGGAAGTATTGACCTATTGATTTTCCTACGAATTACTATTATTTGTTGGTGTTGAGAGCAAACAATTTGAAAAAAAAGTCCCTAATTACGACAAATATTCCTAATCCTCGACAATACGAGAACTAGATACCTACTGCAAAAGGATAAGGCCTATTTTTCGCTCATAGCGTATGAGATGCATATAAATATATGTAAATAAGTTTATAGAAATTGATGACGTTGATGTCTTAAATACTTGTCAAAGATCATCGGAAATACAATAATTTGATAAATTTGTTTATTAAGTCCTGATCAAGATCATCATCTAATTTTCTAGGTTTACTGTACGATCGAGAAGAGAAGAGACTATTCAACAGTATTTTTTCTGAATAAATAGTACTCTATGTCCTTTTCTGTACCCCTGACAATATGTGTAAAAATTTTCATGAAGATTGGTTGAGTAGTTAAGATCTGAAATGGTAACAAACAAACTCGCATTCGCATTTATAATAGTAGTTAGGATGCGTGTGCTTTAACCAAATTATAATTTTTAAATTGTGTACTAATATTAGTTTGTACTTTCTTTATATACTTTTTAGAATATATTACACCATTTTAACAAAAAGGGCCTTGTTTCAAAAAAATTAATTAACTAATAATACAGACAAGTACCTAGTCATTTATGTGTTGTGTTTAATATCATTTTGGTTTGCATATTTTTTGTTGAGTGCAAATATTCCGAACATAAAATGTTTGATTGGATAGATAACCTCGTGTTTTTTGTGTTTATGCTTATGTCTGAAAACAGTATTTTTTCTTTTCTTGTTCGCATCATTTTGCACAGGTCTGTGTGAGCGTCCTCCTCGCTGGTTGTCAATTGCGGGGGCGAAATGTTTAGACAAGCTGGAGGGAGAGCGCGATCGATGTGTGACTAAGGATACTAATGCTGTTGCCGTGGCAACCGGCGAGGGTTGCAACCCCAACTTAAATTATAGCTGCAACAGCAGCAGCGACCAAGGCAGGCCGACGTCCCGTGCTCGGTTGTCGACGACGACGTCGTCGTCGTCGTCATCTAAGGCCGCATACCTTCTTCTTATGTACGCGCCAGCCAGCCACCCTCTTGTTGCTTCCTTCATGAATACCTTAAAAGAAGTGGATGTTTCTCGACGAAACGTTTTGCGCAGGACGCACGGATGAATCCGGTCGAGGGTCTGGGTCCGGTCAACCTTATCCTTTTACGAACTCACGATTACCTTGCTCCGCGTTTTCCACGAGAATTTACTGTCGACAATTTCGCTTTGTTCCTGGCCCGTTATTGAAGGAAAAGTTTTGTTTTTCTTATACCTGCCTCTAGTCGTTATTAAAATAGTTTTTGTTCCCTTCTTTTTCAAGATTAAATTGTTTTTCTCAAAAACAAAAACATGTCGAGGGTTTTCCTTATTGTTCCAGAAAATTGATCGACATTATAAGTTATTCAATTATGAAATTAAAATGGGCTATTTTCTTCTATTTTTATAACTGTACAACATTCTCCAAAGAACTCAATAAATCTTACAGCGGCGTCTCAAATTTGTTTATTGTTTTCTAATTGAATGCAGCGTACATAGAACTATAATTTCAAGTGTTTCAATACTATATCAAAATTAGAAGCTGCAGATGTGTAATCGGTTAATATTTGACGATTATTTCTAGTCGAACTTTTCTGTATAAATTGATTTTAGAAGTCATCAACGAAAAACAATGCGTAACTGGTAAACAAAACTTTTTTTGAATTCGTTACGTATTGTTTTTGTCACAACGTTGGTTCATGGCGAACGATTTAGGGGAAAAAAAGGTGTGTTGCGCATGCCGAAGGGCGGAATACGTGCAGACTGAGGGATCCAAGTCCGGTCAATCCACCGGAAACATAGACGACGTACACGAACTTCCAATAAATTAGAAGACAAATTAACGCACTTGGAATATCAAAAGACATTCCACTTAAAAATAATATCCTTCACAGAAACTGAAGGAAACGAACACCTAGATGGGCAAAAAGTATCGATAAATTTTGAAAAACGAAACATTCAAAAATATCTATTTACTCGTTAATTCTTTTTAATTTCTATTTTAAAAGCGTAGGGCGTCTGACTCTAACGCCTACTTTAAAAATATTTAAGATAATAACTTTACAAATTGAAATTAATAAGCAGTTAAAGTGAAACGTTCATCGATCAACTGTTTCGAATAAATTTCGTACGTTAAAGTATAGTTACAACGGTTTTACTTAACGGATCTAGTTGGTTTTTATTCCTCCAAGGGGAGAAGAATTTACTAAAAAAAGAACCGCGTTTTTATACCCTTCTAATAAAAAATCCGGTTGTATAAAAAGAGAAGTCCCTATTATTATTAAAATATGTAGTAAGCACCACCAAGGGAACAAATGCATCACTATATTCTACTATTTAAATTTAAATACCTACCTATATGTGGTGGACATTCAAAAAACGTTACAGATACAATTAATAATAATTATAAAATATTTAAATGTTTCAAAGACAAACTTAATTCTAAAACTCTATAAAACGATCTAAATATATAGAATTTCACTTTTCCGGTAAAAATTGCAGAAAAACGTAAAATGACAAAACCGATCGAATATAAACGTTAAAGAGGGTTTTTAAAATTTTATTGGAAGCTAAAACGCTAAAAACCGTTTAATCTATAGGGATAGGTTAGCTTAGCCTAGTACAACATTATGACTTTAAGTAAGGATTAATAGAACATTTAAATAAAAGACGGAAGGGTTTTGCTTAGTATGTTTTTTTTTCAAAATATTTGACTAAAAATATCAATTTTGACATAACCCGCAATTGGAAATAAACAGTTGGAAAAAAATGAGCGGGTCTAAATGTTTCTAACCAGGTGAATAGTTGGTTGTATATTTATGAAAATGTCGCCGAAACTAAAATGTGAGTTATACGCACCACCGGTATCACCGTCCTGGACAGGTTCAGTTAATCTTATGATAATGCTTGTCTTTTAATTTTATAATGTATCACAAATTACGACAAACATTCCAACTGAATACCCAGGAATTAAAGGATAATATCTTACTTTCTCTATTCAAATTTTACTCTATGTAAGTTTCAGAGATTACAATATCGTTGGAATATAAATTTAGATAAACAAATTCTACGCGTGTCCACAAATGTGTACACTAAATATTGTTAATCAGCAACGATCATCTGAATACGGATTGTGGGGCTGCCAATAAATTACTTTGGTTCGAGAGACTTAATTTGCAGCCAACACGAAATCAATAGAACATTCTTGGCACTTCGTTAAAGAAGATTGATGAGAGCTAAACTAATTTCATACTACCTGTTGTACGGGCTTTCGTTTAAAAAAAAGCTCGTGGAATTTTTCTCCAACGAACGTTCGACAGAAAAGCGTAGACAACAGAGTTTTAGCAATATCTGCCCTGAACTAATGAAGTATCCAATGATATAATAAACATCGTAAAGCTAAATTGAAGTGATCACAATCAATCAATCAATTTGAACTTGCCCCATAACTTGTCAAATTAATATTCTATTCATTGAAGGTGAGTTTTTTGAAAACTTTAAACACTAAAGCAAATATCTATTATATTTATATGATACTGTTTTTAAAATTCTATGAATACAAGGCATAATATGTCATTAATTATTTTAGACCGCCGTATACCGTGAATAAAGTAAGTCTTCGGTTATAGAAACGAATGCTCATCGATATTTCGCAGTTATTCAATTCAAAAAAAAATAGTACCTTAGTCAGTAAGATGTGCGCTTTTTCCTGACAATAAAATAACAATAACTACAATTATATAATTTATATATTTGCCTGTGAACCAGTCTATTGGTGCTTAAATTAATTTTGAATTGTCAAGAGGGTTTTCCATTCTCGATTGTGGATGGTGTGAAAAGCTAATAGGATAGTCATTACCAAAAAAATCGGAATAAATGGAGCGCTATACAGGGTATAAATTATATTAACTGAATTACATAGGTATGTAAGTACGTGAGGGTAATTTTATAAGAGTTGATAAAGCAATTAATTGACATTCCCTACGGGACAGCTAGATATTAAGACGAAACCTTATACTTATGTAATCGTACACCCTAATTAGGTGTCAACACATGTTTGTACATAAAATGCGCGGGAGAATCAACAAACTGTAGTAAATTAGGGTTGATGATACAATGGCAAGGGTGAAACAAACTAATCAAAAGATACAATTTCTGTATCATCTTTAATTAATTTTTGTCGATCAATCATCTACATCACACATACCACAATAATTTTAATATTAAAAACAGAGATCAACCAATTTAATCAAAACTTAGAATAAATATGAAGAATCAATCTTATTTTTTGAAAAATTAATAAATATATTATCTACTTTATGTAAAAGAAATTTAATTTATTTAACTATTTAGGTGCCTATGTAAAATCTTAATTAATATTACTTGCACAGTATTTTTTTCAGAACCCCTCAAATCCGTATCATTTTATCGTACCACGATATTAATGATAAAGCGCTTTTCAATCTTATCTTTAGATATGATATCCCGTGCGGTAAAAAGATCCTGATGTATATTGGACCAAAACATGGGCTAAATATGAATAAAAATAAGAACTATTAAGTTATATGTGCAGTAAAACTTTTTATTTTGCAGCTAGTCAAAAAAAATAAATCAGGACACTGATAATAAGGTAATGACTTCGTTATGGGTGAAAACATTAACCGATTTTCTGACTTACATCATCGATAAAAAATCCGTTAAAAGCCTGCAGGAAGTCGAATAGTCCTTATAGAACGAACAGCGACACACAAAAGGTTCTTAAACACAAAGGCAATCATTAAGTTGCTACTTACAGAAAAATTTCCGAAGAACCACACGGTAGCATTTAGTTAGGACCCCACGTTACCACCCTTGCACCGTATAATAACTGACGAACGACGCGACACAACATATTAAACTGAAACGGAATGCTTATGGTTTAACGTTAATATGCAGCTGTTGGATAAAATAATATTCTGGACAACGTGGAGGGAAAAGAATCAACCAACCCCCAATGTAGCGTTTATAGTTTCGGTAGAACCTGAATTATGGAATGTATCTGGGTGCAGGTAGAAGAAGTTGCTGGCTTTTGCTGCAGAACGTCGAGCGAAGGAAAAGGCGTGGCCCAGACACATTTTTCTGATCTAGTGGCCTAGGTCTTTTTGGAAACGTCTTTGTTTGCTTGCCTAAACCATACAAGAGCATTACACCTGTAAATGCCTTTGTACTTTTACAAGGACTTACTCTTAATCCCGTACTGTCAAAATGTGTCACACACTATTAAAGAATATTAATCGTTGGTGGTTATCGGAGCTTTTGAAAAATTTGTACTTTGTTTGAAAATTTGTCATGAGTGACGTGTTAGTTAAATATTTTAGTATTTGTTTTGATTTACTTGCAATGTTAAAGAAATCCTGATAGGTAAATCACTGTTGATTTTTATCGTAAACGACAATATTTAAAACCTTCTGGCTCCACTCCCTAATATTAGAATTCAGAACGAGTCGACTTTGTATTGTTCAGTTTGTATGTATAAGCAGGTACAGGTATCTAATAATAAGGAATCGTATTCTTCTTCTACCTACCTGTGCAGGACTACAGACCGATTCCAAGTAAGGGAACACTGTTCGAAGATTAAGGTTAAGAAATCTACCCAATTCTTCCAACACGTAGTTAATTTATCAATCCCTAACCGTTTTTGAAAAATTCGTAGGTACGGCAATAAAATAGAAACTACTAATTTAGCTTATCATCCACCGAAGATAACATACAACACGTAACTTCTTCGAAATGAATATGAGCTTTGAACAGGCGAAACGAATAAAATACAAAGTTGTGCTAGGCCGAAAGGAATGTTTTTGGGGTGCTATTTATTTTTAATTTTGACAAAAAGACAACCGCATGACCCTGAACATGAGAAATGTACTTATTTATAGAACAGGAACGGGCAAAAATAACTTAAAATCAAGCGTGTATGTAGACTTTCGTCAGTAATGACACGACACAAAAGAAAAAATATGTACAGGTAAGGCAAAAGATTGTTTTCCGAAGATAGAATTTTCACATTGTTGTCATTATCTTTTTTTATGCAGCACAAGCGATAATATAATATAATATAATAAAAGTAAAACAAATATACTGGTACGCAAGGGAAGAAAAAGTAGGGAAAGGGCGAATATAAAGATAGGAGACGAAAATTAGAAGAAGTGGCTGATTTTAGATACCTAGGAAGTCAGATAAGTCAGGATGGAAGGAGTAGTTGGGATATAAAGCAGGGTCGAGTCGTCTTTAATAAAAAGAAGTCACTTCTATGCTCGCGAACGGTTAATTTAGAAATTCGAAAAAGGTTGTTAAAGGTGTATGTTTGGAGTACGGCTTTGTACGGGTGCGAAACATGGACAGTAGGCGCGGCGGAAAAGAAAAGGTTAGAAGCGTTCGAAATGTGGTGTTATAGGTGGATGATGAGGATAACGTGGGTAAAAAAGGTTAGAAATGAAGAGGTATTAGAAAGAATAGGAGAACAGAGGACTCTATGGAAGTCAATAAGAAATAGGCGAGATAGGTTGGTAGGACACCTTCTTAGGCATGAAGATCTAGTCAGAGACATATTAGAGGCAGAAACAGGAGTTAGGAGGGGTAGAGGTAGACATACATTAGATTACTGTTAGCAAATAGTTAAGGATGTGGGCTGTTCTAGTTTTAGGGAAATGCGAGGTACGTGTCCAACCAGTCTTAAGACTGACGACCTCAAAAGCCTCTCAAAAGGTTTGAATTGGATTTATTGGATTTTAAATAATAATAATACATTATTATGTAGCTATATAAAAAGATTGTTGAAGGTATTTGAACGAATTTTTTGATAGTACGTCGTATTTTTAGGGTTCCGCACAAAAGTAAGAGAGGAGCCCTTATAGCTTCATTAAATTATTCGTGTGTCTGTCTGCCTACTACGACCCCTTTTTCAGGAGGCATCAAGTTGAAATTAATATTAAATACTTAGGTCTGCAATCTTTTGGAGCCGTGCAAGAATAAAACTTCTAAGAATTATGAAATTTGGCAGGAACCAACTTCTTATAGCACAAAACATTACCAAATAAAAATATTTTTTTTAATGTAATATTGTAATAACGCGTTTTGGGGAGAAACTTACAACATACTCGGAAAAAGGGAGAAAAAACATTTGAAGCTCGACTCCTGATTTTATTATTTTTTAATTATGATCATTTCTAAAGTGAAAAGTGTCATTCGTGTTTTATCGCATTTTGTACTTTAATCGTTTTTTTATGATAAATCGTTTTCAACTTGAATGAATACAGAAGTTACTGACGTGATAATGTCATTTCATATGGCGTAAAAATGAACTTGAGAAATTCTCAACAACACGCCACCAATTTATAAAGAAGTGCTTGTTGTCGAGACGTAAGGCGATAGCTACTTCTATGAGGGTAATTCCTCCGTGAAATCGAATTTTCGTTTCCAATATACCAGTAGAAGCTAAGAATTTAAACGACTTGGGTGGTTTAATTTATATTTGAGCAATTTACAAATTGCGAAGTGATGTGTTAACGAAGGTATAAACTTACACCTTACTGATAAACTTGAGAAAAAGAAGAGCCAAATTATTATACCGTTTCACAAATAAAATTGACTTTTGAATTTAACACAACACTTATTGAAATTTCAAATCGGAAAAGTTATTTAAAAGAGTTGTTATTATTTTATTAATTTGGTCCGACTTGAGAGTTATACCACATCTTCTGAGTTTATTCAACTGGAAACTTTGACTGCTTTTTGGCTTAAGTACGGTTGTGAAACTGGAAGCATTATTAATAGATTTTATTATAATCAACATTTGTCTTCAATTCTATAATTATACCGAGCAGGTACACTGCGTGCTAAAGCGATGTGATGTTGCTATATTCAACGAAACAATGCCTATCTCTACATTTCATTTTAATCGCTGAGACGTAATCATCCTTTTATAATGAAGGGATTTGCAGGATTATACAACTAAAGCCGCATAATAATGAACAGAATTTAAATTAGAACAAACATAGCTTTATTTGTAGTTCGTATCATGTTACTGAAAATACACATCAACATTTAAGTAATAAACTCTACTTATGTTCTGTAGTATGAGAAAATTAAGGTATAGTCAGAGCGGAATTTTATTTACGGTGAAATGGCATTCAATTTTATACTAACCCTTTCCATTGACAACAGTGAAAAACAAAAGCCTTCTATAACGGAGTTAAAATTCAAATAATCTTCATCATCATCATAAGGTAGTCAGTCCTAAGACTGGTTGGACACGTACCTCCACTCTTTCCTATCCTGAGCTAATCTTCGCATTTCCCTAAAACTAGAACAACCCATATTCTTAACTATTTGTGAACGGTAATCTAATCTAGGTCTACCTCTAGCCCTCCTAATTCCCGTTTCTGTCCCTAATATGACTCTAATTAGACCTTCATGCCTGAGAAGGTGTCCATCAACCTATCTCGCCTATTTCTTATTGATTTCCATAGAGTCCTCTGCTCTCCTATTACTTTTAATACCTCTTCATTTCTAACCTTCTCTATCCACGGTATCTTCATTATTCGCCTGTAATACCACATGTCTAACGCATCTAACCTTTTTTTTTCGCCGTGCCCACTGTCCATGTTTCGCACCCGTACAGCGCCGTGTTCAAACATACCTTTAACAATCTTTTTCGAATTTCTATATTAACCGTTCGCGAGCATAGAAGTGACTTCTTTTTATTGAAGGCGACTATCCTCTGCTTTATATCCCTACTACTGCTTTATATCCCTACTACTGCTTTATATCCCTACTACTCCTTCCGTGCTGACTTATCTTCCTAGATACCTAAAATCAGCTAATTCTTCTAATTTTTGGTCTCCTACCATACCAGTATTTTTGTTTTACTGTTATTTATTTTCGTACAATATTGTTTTGTCAATACCGCTTCCATGGTCTCTCTTTTGTTAGATGCTAATACTACTATATCATCTGCAAATCTAAGCATACTAATCCTTTGCCCCTGTATATCTATCCCTACACTTGTACTGTCTTTAATGATGTCTTCGATGTATACTTAGATTAAAAACTAGCGTTAAAAAAAACGCGTAGCCTTAATAGAGATTCATCTTTCACCATTTTTAGTAATAAATCTAACGGCATTTTTAGATAATTTGAAAAACTAGCCCTTTCAACTTTATTTTCTCATAAACATTTTTGTGTTTTATGGATCCTCTATAAAGAAACAAACAAAAAATAAACTGCTAAAGTTGAATATCAACAGATACCTACTTCTAGCTTATAGCTCAGTAGCTCGGCTACAGTCGGAAAATATGAAATTATTACAGCATTTTATTTTTACATCAACGTAATCAGAATTTATATCCGAACTATTCTAGTCGACGCACGGTGAATAACTATATAGGTACTGATCCAATTAAAGTACATGTTTAATATGCAATAAAACTTTTTTATAAACTACCTTATTAAATTTATTGAGCACTAATGTTATCAAGGTATTCATTTAGTAAAGTATAAATTAGTTTATTTTATAAATTTTTATTTGGTTTCTCGTTTAACTATTCACAACTCCGCCAGAATACTTTAATTTCAACCTTTATTATTAAAACAAAAAAATAGCAACCGTAAAATTATACAATTTTTATACTTTTCAAGACTCTAATTTTGCCAATAAACCAACAATAGTTCTGGAGTGAACTTTTTGTTTATTACATTGCGACGTTTCGACCGTCAATTTCATAAAATATAAAATGTACGTAAAATTATACAATTGGAACAATTTGTGGTACGTATTTGGATATTACCATCCACTAATGATTTTTATTTTCTGCACATCTATGCTTTGAGCTTCACTACCCTCTTTTATAATAAATACCGAAAATTACAATTCAATTCAGTTTCAGTGTTCCCGTATTAATATAACTATTCTAAATTCGTAATTGACAGTTTCGTTCTTTTAAATAAATGTACCTGTATAATCAATATTTTTAAAAATAGTACTTTCTTTTTTTTAAATGTTTGCACTGTTTGCTTATACAAGTATTTTTTAATTTACTCATCCACGAGGAACAACACGAATATTATTGCAAACGGTAATCAGTTATTTGCGAAATAATAGTGTTAAACGTTGTCTTAAACGTTAATTTGTAATATTGCAGTTTCGCGTGATAACCTAAATATTTTCATTCCGAATATTGAACGTTTGTTCACCATTTACATAAAACTTTTACATGAACACGTAACATTTAAACTTCAGTACATGGTGTATTTCTGTATAACTATTACATTAAAATTATTTCAAAAACTTTAGTAACACTAAATAGACCAAGTGCAACATGCGATTAGATTTGTTTGCTCTGAAAATTGTAATTTCAACTATCTAGTTCATTTCTACATACTAGTTATAATTAATAATTTAACTATAACAGTTTGAACTTTACATTTTAATTGGAATTTCTGCACGATTAAACTGATTCTGTACTTCTAATATTCAAACTGCAATATGTACCTACATACAGTCTGGAACATTTTAACGTTTATTTTTTTAACAGTAGCATACATCTACACTAAAAAATTTAAAGTTAGACTGACTCCAAATTTTAGTTCCACCAGGCCACTGCAATTTTGCCTCAACATGACATCATTACTTTCAGTCAATAATTAATTAATTATAATGATAATAAAAGTAGCCGAAATAACACTAATATTATGGTCGAAATGACATAAATTTCAAGTACTGATAACATTACTTAAAGTCAGAGGTACATTACGCTTGCAGTGATTTTTACAATAGCTGTCGTCAACATGACTTATTTAAATTGGTAGATATGTCAGTAAGAATTGTCAATCTGGCATAAAAGAGGCTATATTGACTTAATTATTATGTCCAATCAGCAATTTAAACTTTACTGTACGTTTTGTAAAATTGACATTCATGCAGTGTAAAAAAAAGATCATTTTTTGTGTTAGGTTGACTTTTTTATGAATGCTATTATATCCCAAACTTTACAGGTTTAGAAAAGTAGTTTATAAAATTAAAAATGTTTTCAAATAGAAAAATCTTCAGTTTGGTTTTGGTATACTTCCAAAATACCATTTTTTTCCGCATACACCGGCAGGTTGTTTTAAAAAGTGAGTTATAGAAGCTTCGCCCAATCCTTGCCATAAGGATAATCCAGCAGCTTATCAATAATGTACACTTTTGTCTTCAATCCTAAGGGCATCTCTTTATGTGACAAAGAGGAAACTGGATTTTTTTGCAAATGCTTTTGTTAGGATGCCTAGTGCCACTAAGGTAATTGACCTTGCCCCAGAATTGTTTTTTTCTGGTGAAAATGAAACATCTTTCCTTATTGAACTCAAAATGCCATGATAACGGATTATTTACTATGCTTTTGGTTACTACCCTTTAGTAAAATATTCTCCAATCAACACCCAACTTCTGAACTCTAACGTGTAACTTGATTGATCATATAGACCAGGGTTAGTTTTTTGGATGACGTTCTTTTTTACGTTCCTTTTCAGCGGGTTAAGTGTAACACTTGTACTATATTTCGTTTACCTTCTGTAGCGGTGTGATCTTCAGTTTGACCGGCGCAAAGTAGAAAAGAACAGCACTAGGCCAGAAAAGGAAGGAGACAACTCCCGGCCAAACTCTTAACCGGTGAGGAGCGTATAATCCGTACAGTACTGCACGGAAAATTGACCATTTTATCCACTTCAATTGCATTGCTCAAATGTGCTGTTATTGGTACCATTTACTACTGAAAATATCAACGAGATGTTTATTTATATTTGAAGACATATCAAAGGCTTTAACGCTTGTTTTCGACTCGCACTACTATTGATAATTGAACAAAACTTTTGGCAGGTACTGTATGGAAAAGTATGTTTAATGAACAAGAGTCGAGAGTATAATGAGCTTTTTCTCCCTACCTACGATTTTACCAGCGCGCATCCAAGTCATCAGAAGGGGCACATCGCTAGAGAAAGTAAATGAAGTATAGCATTTAGTGTTTCCATAGCAAATAAGACGTAATAATCGTAATAATTCGTAGTAACAAAAACAGTTGTCTAGATTGAAGAGACTGATGACAACTAAAACACCCGCACAATAGTTATAATGTATTAGATATCAAAGACCTTATTTGGATCCGAATTCGCGACCAAACGATTTGCCTTATAAAACTGAAGCCTGTGGAAGTCTACATGAACAATGCTACTGCTAAAAGTCACTTGATTGTTTTGCAGACTACATGTAATCTGCAATTTTGTTACACTGACTTGAACAGATGTCAGTTTGACTTTTCTACATTTACATGTATTATAGTAACTTTAACATCACTTTCTTTTAAAAGTCAACTTATTATTTAACGTCTAAATCGCTTTACCTTATGTAAATTTTAAAGTAAAATCTACGTTATAAACATTTAATTCCTCCTGCATCCAGGGTTCCATACAAACTGGTAGCTATGTAATCAATTCATCTGTTACGGGAATCGAGCCTTGAAGATTTTTCCAGCTTTTTCTGAGTACGTTTTGTTTCCCCCCAAAATCACTTCCCAAAACGTATAATTACAAAACATATTACAATTAAAAAAAAAATATTTTTTCTGTGATGTAGTTATAAATTTACATATTTTAGGATTTTACTCTTTATTTGCACTGTATCACATTTCATGATTCTCGGATAACGGAACTACCCTATATTATGCCTTGAGTGTCAAAATACGCGGCGTAAAAGGCCGTATCCTTCCTATCGTTGACTTTGAAGTTTGATTTTTTCAAAGTTCCAAGGGATTATAGACCGGAGTATTTAATATTAATTTCAACTTCATACCTCTACGCGCCCCCGAGAAAAAGAGACCTGACAGACAGACAAACAGACAGAAGGACAACGAAGTAATCCTGTAAGGGTTCTTTTTTCTCTTTGAAAGAACGGAACTATAAAATTAAAAATTATAAATGTTTTTGAAACTGGGATGAACATTTCCGTCACCTATTACTTTTTCTGTATTAATTTATAATAGTAGAATAAATGTCTCTTTTGATATTAGAAGAATAGAGATTTACGTGATGATTCAATGACGAAATGTACATTTTTTTGTCTACGCTTTTATCTTTTATACTCGTTACTTTCTTCAGAAAATACTGAGAGAACTTCGTCGAATGACAAAAAAATCTGCAATCACGACAACAATGCAACTATAACTATACAAATACACCAACAAAATATAGTATCACGGAATAACAACTAAAAAATCACGCAGATGAGGCAAAAATATCCATTCGCGAATTCACGTTCTTTAAAATGTGCTTGTATTATTATTATAAGAAAATTAACAAATGAATCTCCATTTTCATTAATATAAAATTGAACATGACTATAAACCTGTCCATGGCAACGCTTTCATCAACTGTTCATTGTTCAAACCCTCGGTCAATGTACTAATTAGATATTGACTTGATGTTAATGCAAGAAGGGCATTGCGATGTCTACCTACGAGGAATTCCTTATCAGTTTGATTTTATGGCTTATTGTTAGTTCTTAAGAGCTCCTTCCTTTAGGTCATGTTATTGCCCTCCACAGAACCGATTGTCGCGTTGCACAAATTAATATTATGTACGCCATGCTAACGTTAATTACGTATGTATGTATTACTAAGCACGTAAGAAATAAAATAACATCTATTAATTTCATAAAATTAATGAAAAGTATTGCGATTTTCACTGAATAATCATTATCAACATAAGGTCGTCAGTCCTATGACTGGTTGGACACGCACCTCCACTCCTTATCCTCAGCTAATCTTCGCATTTTCCCAAAACTAGAATAACCCTTAACTACTTGCGAACAATAATCTAATCTAGGTCTACCTCTACCCCTCCTCCTCCTCTGACTAGACCTTCATGCCTGAGAAGGTGTCCTACCAATCTACCTCGCCTGTTTCTAATTGACTTAGTCTTCTGTTGTCCTATTCTTTCTAATATCTCTGTAAGACCACATTTCAAACGCTTCTAACCTTTTCTGTTCCGCACCCGTACAGCGCCGCACTCCAAACATATACCTCTAACAATCATTTTCGAATTTCTAAATTAATTCTTCGCGAGCATAGCAGTGACTTCTTTTTATTAAACCCTGTGCTATCCTCTGATTTATATTCCTACTACTCCTTTCGTCCTGACTTCCTAGATACCTAAAACCAATCACTTCTTCTAATCTTTCCTACCTTTATATTCCGCCTTTTCTCCTTTGCATACCAGTATTTTTGTTTTACTTGTATTTGTTTTCATACAGTACTTTTTTATTAGTACCACATCCATTTTATTTAAAGCTATCTCTAAGTCCTCCTTGCTAGATGCTAATACTGCTATATCATCTGCAAATCTAAGCATACTAATCTTTTACCCCTGTATATCTTTCCCTACAGTTGTACTGTCTTTAATGATGTTGATCGCGTCTTCGATGTATAGATTAAAAAGTACCAGTGACAGTGTGCATCCCTGTCCGACTCCCTCCCTAATATTTACATCTCTATGTTGCAGCCCCAGCTCTATAACTGCCTGTTGTTCTTTATACAAACTAAGTATCACTCTTCTATCTCTGTAACTTATCCCTACAGTTTTTTCAAAATAACGAGAACCAAACAAGATGTTTTATGTTTGTTGTAATAATTTTTATCTACTCACCCCTATCCGGCATTTCTTTTATTCTAAATAACGTGTCTGCCCTTCGGGAATTGAATTAAGTGTACTTCTGTATTTTTCGTAGATTTTTGATCACTAACCAAACATTTAAAAAGAAAAACACTTTCACCTTGTGTATGTACCCCTGTTTGACCCACTTACAAACGCAACCTCCCACTAGAGCTGAACATGTTACCGTAAGACAAGTCCATATTCTGGACGATACTGAAATCTCGCACCCCTGCGACAGCTTCGTTTACACTGGGCTATTGCCTATCGCACGACATCAGTGCGGAGTCGCAAAGTCGTACGTGTGTATCCGGCCTAAGGTGCACGGTATGAAGGAAAACAGCAGGTAAAACTTAGAACCAAAAGTTAATTGAACATTTAATACTGAAGGATAAATGAAGAACAGGAGGCACCCTCGTTTTTATTTATTGGGTCTATAGATTTGCCATTATATCGTAAAGCAGACAATAGTACAAGAAATAGTTTTATAGCACGTCATTAAACGAAAGAGATATGCAGCAACCGATTATTCCTATAATAGACAAATTTATTATGCGGAACCTGCTGGAAGCCTAGACCATTTGAATACCCGTCGATAGAACGCTTTAAAATAGAGATAAGTCTTCCACTGGAATGTTTTAATACGTTACAATCAATTCTGGGTTCGAATTTACTCTATATGTACTTTCAATTTCATTTCTTTTCTTTTGGGAATTCTAATTAACTTATCATCATTATCAGCAAATTATTAATTGAGTATGCCATTAAGGATTACCTAGAATTGATTAACATAGAGGTACTTTAGAATCTCGTGGGCCATGACAACATTCCGCCTCACTTTTTATAATCACTTTCGTTTACTTGGTTAACAGCCTCGTCAATGTTTCTTGAAGTGTCAACTTCGTCCTGAACGCTTCTATTACAAGCATTTCAAATTGTATCAAACATTAATTTAATTGTTAAGAGAAAGACCGATTTTGACATAATTATTTTTGTTGATATCAATTACTAAGATTGCTTATAAATAAGAGCACTATTCATACATATAAAAAAAGCTTTTGAATGGAGTAATTTCGTAGATTAATTTATCTTACCTGCGTTGTGAAACAATTAACTGATTAAGTAAATAATTATCGTTTAATTTAGTAGACAATTAGCAATCAATAACCGGAAATACAATATTGCAATTGATTTGAAATTAGCAATTAATTCAAATTCGTTGGAGAACTTCCGACAGCCCACACTTTTACTATGTCTTAAACGAGCTATCTTTTTAGTGCATCGAGATTCTTCAAACTTCAATGTCACCAAGAGTCAAAAGAGCTTTGATCTCAATAAAAAATTCTTGTATTGGCTTGAAAAATGAAGATCAAGAAATTAATTTTTGCCTTGTACGACTTTTTTGTTACAAATTCTTATCTGGATTCATATCGATGCAGAGAAGAAAGCTCAAAGTGGAGATGATTGAAACTCCGCAAATTAATAAATGTTTTAAACAAATATTAAAAAAAAGTAATCCTAGTTCTAACAAAAACCTCGCATGTTGCATAGTATACTTTTAAATTGATTAATCTGCCAATCAACGTGGATTAGGAATGTTTGTTGTTTGGAAGAGATCTCAAACATTTTATATTTTAAATCCATACCAAACACTCTTTTGTATTAATATTTGTGTTTGTTTTTGTGTTTAATAAATGTTTAAAGGGTCTCGATTTTATATATTGTCATGAATCAATAAATGCACGTAATATTTCTACGCGTAATTAGAAATAAATGATTTCTCTTATATTACTTGCACTAGTGCCCCATAAATTTTGATGTGTCAATCAGTCAAGTCAGTAAATAAGTTTAACTGAAAGACTCTATTATTGCACTGATCTAGAAGTTAGAAACTTGAATTTTATTGTACCATCAGGCGGTAAACTTTTGCATTTAGTATTAGGTAATTAAAATTTGCCTTTACTAAGAAAAATGGTCTTACCGGAAAGACGGACAACAAACCTATAAAATTAAGGGTCCTGTTTCTTCGTTTCGAGGCGAGAAACTCTCAAAATTACACAACCACTTGTTCCGTTTTATTTAGCAACATAGAAAAATTATAGCAGAAACAAGACCGGAAGTACAAATAAAATCAGATGGTGATATTTGTTAGAACGTTCTAATTCTGTTGTTTGTTCTATCTACATAACAATAAAATTTTCTCACCAATCATCATCTTCCATCAGTGAGTCTATAGATAAATTTCACTTATTCCTCTTACTAAAAACGAGATTTCTCTAAACGCGGAGAATGCATCACGAGCAATCTGTATTGTCGTGTATATCGCGTTCGAAAGGAAGGCACACGGACATAATATAGATACATACACATAAATCTGTCTGTCGGACGTTCGCTCTCATGTATACGTTCTTTTTAATTCCATTATCGTTCGTTGGATGCAACGAGACGGCTGAAAAAAATTACGTGCCTTACGTAACCGGCCGACGGCGACGGCTAATGCTCATGAGTAGGTACGCGACTGCAAACTTTGCGAGGGAGTCGCTTTCCAAAGTGAAAGTATACCAGAAACGACCTGCGACCGACCATTTGGTGCTCACATATTCATATATTTACAGTTTGACCCAAACAATACCATTTTTTATATTTTTTACCATCACTGCAGTAGTTATGATGAAACTCAAATAAAAATTTTCATCCAGGAAAGTCATAAATTTTTGGATGTAGGTGCATTTAAATTTTTCAATTTCCTCTAAAATTTGGACTTTCTCAGTAAAAATAACCTTAATAGAATTATAAGAATTTATAAGGGGCATGCCCCATATAGTGTGCGGACCTCGTGTGGCTAAAGAGGGGAGTCATGCCGATATAGGGATTTCTCCGTAGGTAGTTTCCTCATGAAAATTCCACCAAAAAAATGGTTATACTAAAATGAGGATTGCCTTATGGATTTTTCATATGG
Organism: Agrilus planipennis; assembly: GCF_000699045.2. Taxonomy (NCBI): domain Eukaryota; kingdom Metazoa; phylum Arthropoda; class Insecta; order Coleoptera; family Buprestidae; genus Agrilus; species Agrilus planipennis. The sequence continues at coordinate 1,268,067 of NW_020442464.1, forward strand.
ATTTTAAGGGGCAAACCTAACACATGTATAAATCCCTTTGAAAATAGGTACTCTAGATAAAATTAAAAAACCTATAAAAAAAAGTAACAATCCCCCCTTGCCCAATTATGTCCTCGTTTTCACCCCCTCAAAGTTCTAGTCGAGGTCTATATATATTTTGTTGTTTTGGTAAATTGAAAAATTACATTTCAAGTTTATTTTTTCATAGGTATTTTTGTGCTTTAATGAACGAAAGTATTATCTATTAACAAACTTTTATGATGATGATGAGAGATCATTTATAAATAGATAAAGTTTAATATCGACATACAGCAATTTTCATTTAAGACTATTAATTCAAAAATATAAAATATTAATTAACTACACTTTATACTACAAGCTTGGGTTAATTTCAATGGATGTTTGTACTATCTATATTTTGTGCAACTCTGAGATACTTTATATTTGACCTGTATAATCTACTCTGAAGAAGTTTCAACACCATAAAACGAAACGTCGATGTGAATTTATATTAAATAAAACATTTTTCACCTCTTAAATTCCTTGAATTGTGTCCTATTGATAAATATTAGCGGAAGAAATACGAAGACTTACCATTACGTCTAATATTCCAGTAGGTACCAAACAAAATATTGCTATTGTTAAAAAACATTTACGTATTGTATCCTCGAAATAAAGTGACTTTCCTAAAATTATCAAAGAAGAATAAGAAAAGGAATAATTTTTTGCAAAGAATATTTTCAAACATACTAACCAAATTATGCCTGTTCAAATTTAACTTCTAATCATTTTTTATAACTATTGAATCTTAAATTGTGAAAAAAAAAACATTACCTACACATTCTTGGAATAACAGAGTGAAAAAGAACTCGACCTTCAAATTACATTTCAATATGCATTTAACATTCACTATCGAAGCAAAAAGAGGAAATGTACTTTTACAAAACGTCCTTTTCTTCTAGATCTGTATGAATTGTATTAATTTTATATTTCATAAAAATAAATTTTCAGAAACCTTTGGACTATGGCTGCGTTATTACTAAACTAAAAAAAAAAGAGTTTCCAAACGTAATATCTGTTTATGGTTTTCGATAGTTTCACTTTTTAATGAACTACAGCTCACTTTTAAGCTTACTTAACCTGACCTTCCCATACTTTTTGTCTTGTCCTCTGTCCATGACCAAATTTTAATGTGGGACAAACGGTACTTTTGTATAAGCACATAAACGCTAATGTTACCGAATTTCTCATATGCATTCGACTTCCACCGAGTGGACGATTACGGTTCGACGATTCGTATATCCACGATCAGGACTATAAGTGCGTGCTCAAATGTGTGGCAACCTCAACACCGGAAACAAGAGCCTATTTCCGGTGGTTGCTTGCATCCAGTCGTAACATGGTAACACCGAAGTATAACCCGTAGTGGTCGCCACTTATACAAACGGCATCCAAACAATAATAAGCCATAAGAAACATAGTAGTAGGTAGGTATTAGTACACATATAATAGTTGGTCGTTGGTAGTAAATTTATTGAAGCAGCAACGGTTCTACCGCCACTGGGGGCCATTTATGTTCTTTAATTGTTCGTCTGGAATGTGGATGAGTGGATTGAGAGAAAAAGCTATTACTAGAATTGCCACGATTATTATCAATTTGAGCAGATGTAGTTTAGTGGTCATAAAATGCCACACCCGTTTCAGAAGACTTTAAAAATATAACTTGGTCAGGGAACATAATCGCACCCTTATTATTCTTCCTCTCGTAAACACTACCGATAGATCTTTTGCAGGCAGCAATATGTCAAGGATACAGCTCTAAGTCAGATATTCAAACAATAATCCCTGGAAAATTGGAATCCCTCGCAGCAATCATCGTTTCGATTTCTTTTCTTTTTTTGGAGATAGGATGATATCGATGACTATTGAATCTTTGACAAACGGCAAAGACACGAAAGTAAAGATGAAAAAGTCATATTATTTGTGAATTAACAATAACATATAGGAATATAAATATACGTTTGCGCGGACGTCATTAGATATGAAACTCCACAACTTTTGTATAGAGATCATTCACATACATATATGTTATTATGCTGAGAATCTATTCTAAATATTGGTAAATGAATTTTTGAAATTGGATGAGTAGTTTCAGAGATTACCCATTACATCAAAACTAAGGTATACATAAATATTAGACGTAGTACTGCACAATAATGAACCTTAACCTTCAGAAATCCTGATAAAAGTTTTAATAGTAAACGTACATTAAATATTCATGTTTGCATACGTAGGTGTGCTTAAGTGAAAGCCACATTGGAATCTATCCATCAGTGTCGATATAAATGATGCCCATATAGACTATGTTATGGCGGGTGTCATACTTGTACAAGTAATGTTCGTTTCCTACCAACTCACTTCCTTCGTGTTGTCTTTTCCTACAGTGATTTTATCATCCTAACTAGGGTTGAGATGATTCAAATCAGTTGATTAAAATCATGATCTTTTCAAGAAAATGAAGTTAGTTGCACACTCAAAAATGTATTTATTCATAAAAGTAAAATCTAGAAACATTTTTATGTTAATATTTTTTGTTTATTATAATCATTAAAAAGGATTCAACTGCTTTTTACAAAAACACAACTTTAAAAAAAAAAGAACTGTAGGTACCTAAGGAAAACTAAATATTGTGGAACTTTTATCTTAATATACGAGTCGGTACACTATAAATCGTTAGAATTGTTAGAAAATAGGAAATCCTAACTAATATTAAGTATAAATGCGGATGAGTTCGTCTGTTTGTTACCATTTCCCTCCTTAACTGCTCAACCGATCAACATCAAATTTTGAGCATACATTGTCAGGGGTATAGAAAAGAACATAGAGTACCTTTTATCCAGAAAAAACAATGTTCCCGAGAGATAAAAAAATTAGTTATATATAATCGTCTATGATTTTTGACACAATTTAGGACATCAACGAGAATATAGTGCATGGTAAAATCTATTACAAAATTTTGTACACATATTTTCAGGGGTCCAGAAAAGGACATAGAGTGCCTTTTATCCAAAAAATACTACTCTCGATATAACCTTAAAAACTAGCCAAAATTAGATTTACTAAAAACCCAAAAAAATCGTCAATTTTTATCAACTCATGACCGAATTTTAGTCAGTTAATCTTCATGTGAGATAAAACTGAATAGATTCGTCTCAAAAAATCAACTCCACAGATTAGACTTTTTCCAGAAATTCATTAGTGATACAGTTTTTAAAAACAGATTCTTTGATGGGAAATTTAAGTTCATTTCCGGACAAGAAAGAAAAAGTTAAAACTACTACACCGTGAAGAGCCCACTATAATATTCAATTCTAAAATCGAATTCTCCATCATCTCTTCTCGTAATGCATGAAAAGGATTTTTACGGTCACTTGCAGTGGAAGTATTTTGATCAAAGCTTTGGACTGTGACAATTTTTTGTATTGTAGAATTTATTGAACCTTAGGACGAATAAAAACAAGCGAATAAACAAACAGCCGCTGGACGTTAAAATAAACAATAAAGCGACAGGAAAAAGACGTTGTTTTCGACTTTGTAATGTTAATAAATGAAAGCATTAAAATATCGAAATTAGCAGTTCTCCATTTCGTTAATGAAAAAAAGTTAGGCGTTCCATTATCCTTGTTCATGCCGCTTGACGGTAAGTACAGGAAAAGAATAGTTTCCGGTAACTTGTCACCACCCATGTACGTATATGTATCATTGTAGTATGCACCTAGGGCTACAGCAACCGTAGGTAACAATTTGCAACAAATAAACAAACGGTATAGTACTTAAAAAGCGTGGTACTTTGTCCTTAGCCACCAACCCAGTTATTATTACATTTACCGGTACCACCAACGGCTCCCGTCCAACGACTTTTTATGCGTACCTACATTTTTTATCGAGAGCAGCTGCGAACTGTTGCCAGCCTTCAATGAAATTAAAATGTGCAGTTTATTATAAATTACAAAGACTCGGAATGATCTTTTAATCAATAACAGAGACTATTAGGAAATTATTTGACGCACGAGTCAAAAACAATTCATGTCAACTACTCACACATGAATTCCTGTTTAGATATGTGTACATCTAGGATTAAATTAATAAGAGAAGCTCAAAGACGGCCTTAACCATTGCGAGACTCCCGGCGAATAGGTCTTCGCGGAACCCTTGTTTTTGTGGAATTAATTTTAATGATTATACAAGACAAGTTATTAATAAATAAATTTTGAATTTTTAAATTTTTTATTGGAAATTGACAAAAATTAATAAAGACAAAGATAACAAATTATTAATTACGATAAACTAAAGTGCAGTAGAGTGCGCGAGGGCTCCGGGCGGTTGCCCAGTTCGTCACCCCCAAAGACCGCCCCTGGAGAAGTTGAAAAATTAATAATTTAAGGTTTCGCTTACGTATTGATATATGGTTTTTAAATGCTTGTAATGATGGGAATACATGGTTCAATTGCGTTTCTTACACTAAGGGTGATTGTATAAGTGGTAGATGATGTGTTTTTTACTCATCACAGTATTATCATAGAAATTTACTTCTTCAGCAACATGAGAAAACCGTGGAGAAATTTGGATTAAAATAGATTGGTGGACCCAAAACAATAAAGATTAAACCGTTGTTCTTCCGAATGATAAGCTACAAGTTGATCCACGCGGCTTGATTTTAATCACATACAACTAAGAATGTTGTAGCTCCTTTGGGAAGATGTGGTGTTAAAGGAGGATTATGAAAATACCGCGGATAAAACAGGTTAGAATTAAGAAAGTACTGTATGGAATAGGAGAAACAAAGGGTGCTGTGAAATCAATCAATATGAAAAAAAGATCAGATAGGATGATAGGACATCTTATCATACATGAAAGCAAGTTAGAGATATATTAGAAGCAAAAGCAGGAACAAAGAGGGGCAGAGGAAGACCTAGATTACATTACAATTATCAAATAATTAAGGATGTACTAGTTTCCGGGAAATGCAAAAATTGAAAAGGGAAAGGAAGACGCATAACGAATCTTTGAACTGATGACCCTATGATGATAATATATGATATATTATATAATGTTTGATATTTTCGTTACTCAGTTTTTCTTAACAATTTGACTCTTCTATTTCTAGAATTTGCCGCTCTTGACCTAATAAATCCCAGCTTTCAGACACAAAAAATAAAATGCGATTTCCACTTGGACACAAAAGGTTCCTTAAACCATGCATCAGCATTTACAGATATATTTTTATGACAGGCACATTTCTGATTGCATGTGTTCTTAATATTAACAATTAAAAACGATTTTTACTGTACGTAATCATCATAAAAATACAGAGCATCTAACCACAAATTCTGATATCACAATGTTTTAAAAGTCATTCTTTCGATAATTACTTATAAAAATGTCATACATATAGGTAGCAAACATTTTTCATTCATTAATGATGCCCAGCAGTTGTTTATAGAATAAATCGATTTCATTTATTTCTATCGCTATCGATTATTATCATTGAACTTTTACAACGGAATAAAGACTGCAGGTAGGTAAAACTCATGTGAGAACATGCCCAATTTTTATGAAAACGCATCACAACCACACGACAGCTCGTGCCAGATTATGTTTATCAGAAATCAACACTTGTATGTTTAGGTTTTCTGGAACTACGCAACATATAAATAACGTCACTTCCTATCAACATACACGTTAGCAGCAAAAGCTCTTGACTTATGTGCTTATTATGACATTTACATCCATTACTCTTTCTTTTAAGGACTTGCGTAAATTTAATTTTTCTCTTCTTGATTTCATTTATCTCTTAACTATTATCAATTCTGCTAAGTTACACTTTATTTATAAACATAAATACACACAACCATACAAGTACTTAAAGCAATTGTTTTTCATATCATCTTCATATTAATAATATTAAACACGAACAACTGATATACAGTAGAACTTCTTTAAGTCGAACCTCAATAAGTCGAAAACCTCCAAAACTCTAAAATATGTTTTGTTCGCTTCCCTTCAAGCCTCCATTACTCATTTTGGTACATATTTTCCCTCTATAACTCGAAGAATTAAATCGGACCTCTGCATCTCGAACATAATAATGTTTTATTTTACAACCTTTACAGCTCGATAATTTGAAACTTATTACGTTTATAGCTCGAAAAAAACTTTTATTTATTTCACCGCTCTAACTCAAAATTAGTAAGAATAAATCTTAACCTCTACAAGTCGAATCAAAATCCGCCTAACTCAAAATCCTCCATAACTCTATTACTCGAATTTTATTGGGTCTCCCTTGATGTTTGAGTTGTAGAGGCTCTACTGCATTAATACACGCAGATGAAGCATTAGAAAAACGATTGGATGTACAAAACATCAAGACGGAGATTTCGGGTTGATAAGCTTCGCGAAATATAGCTACTAAGTGTATTTCTAATGTAATTCAAGAATGGACATATGAAACAATTAAAATTTTTATTGATAAATTAGTTGTGGAATAAAAATAGTGTGTAAAAAATAATATAGTTATCTTGACATTGCAAGTTTTCAAGCAACAGGAACAGTTGTGGAATAATAAAACTTATCCCACAAGTAATTTTGAAAAACATTTAAAAACAGCCAAAAACGGAGCTTCAGCCATTTTATTCATCTCATATAAGTAGACAGATTTCAAGAAAACGTTAGAAAATTTTTTTTAGTTTTTCAATGTTTATCATTGTATAGTATTTCTTCCGTTTATTGCCCTAAAAAAAATTGTGTATTTCTGGAATCTTTTGTGTACCGTATATAAAGATCATAAAGAACGTAGGGGTTTTGTAGCCATACGACAGAAGTGTGTTGTTTTGTTAAACAGCTTCCTTCTGGAGTATGTACCATAAACGCAATTTTATGGTTTACAAAGGCAACGCGATTAACCGTCGCCTTTTTTTATCGAATTTACCAACAGCACAGCGCACGGAACGACGTTACGTATGCATGTTACTGTAATAATAATAACGACAGGAAAAACAGACCAAGTCTGTCTGCTGCTGTTTCAAGGTTAAACCGCAACGACTGTATTCCATCTGCTTAAATGAAAGCTAGTTAAGAATTGAAAAACGAAAAGATTCATTTGCCACGCGCATTTTCTAGCCTCCAAAAGAAAAAAACTAAAAAAAAAAGTCAAGTACCTATCAAATCAATTACGTATGAGCGTGTCTATAGTAGCTTTTAAATAAGTTTTATAAAATACTAGCTGACCCGGCAGACTTCGTACTGCCTCAATGGATAAATAAAAGACCTAAAATGACCAAATGTCAAATATTATGGTTGCGTTCAGAAATTTAATTTGTGACAAAATTTACGATTTATCAATCTACATGAAAATAATCTGAAAGATAGTCAACAACTTTCATATTTATTCACCTTTTAAACCTTTTCTGGACTTCCACAAATAATTCAAGACCAAAATTAGTCAAATTGGTCCATCCGATCTCGCGTTTTAGCGAGACTAACGAACAGCAATTCATTTTTATTATAACTTTCATACACGGTTTATAGGTAGACCGAAAAATATAGCAATTGGATTAAGGTTGCCAACATTATGTATAGGTAAGTTTTGATTGATAATTTGGTTTGTCTTTACTTATTTGTATTAATTATTTTGTGCGGCATGACACACACAGTGTGACTCATGACTTCTTATTGCTTGACGTGGCAATACCTGCCAAAGTCCTCATCGGCGAGGAATTGAGATTTGCTCAATTAGTGTGTGAAGCCTTAAGTTAACTCCCTATTTCGTCCACTCCGCTTGCAGTCTCCTAGACTTATTACTTACAGACGGGCCCTAGCTAATTGTAAATAATTTGCATATACTATTTCCAAAATAGAAAGTATAGTAAAAGTAATTCGAATGCAAAATAAAGTAAATATTGAGTGGTCTGAATGATTTACCTACATGGGAACGCGATTATACACTGAAAGGTATATGAAATTTAATGTAACTTATGGAACCCAAATGAAGATGTTTATATCATTATAGCCTTCGTGTGTATAAAATGGTCTTCACTGGGATGTTCTTTTGGTAGTACAGAAACGACACCGGTTTACAATGGAGTTTTTGGAAATTAATCTGCATGTGTGAACTCTCTCCAACATTCCAATTAGCCCTATAAAACAAAGCCATTTTAGGAATATAAATATGCATAACTAAATTTCAATTAAATATACAGAATTTTATACGCTCAAAGGTAAAATAACTGCACAGGTCCTTTCAAGTTTGTAAAAGTGGTTTTGATTATTTATCTATTTTAGCAACGCACAAGTTCAGTTAGTGCTATTAAAAGTAGCTTCGAGCATTGAATTATAAAATATTCGAAATGAAAATGGTATAAGATTACGGGTAGTGCAGTCAAAATGATACCTCAATTGGTGTAGATATCCAGGGAAGTTCTTAAGAACCATTCTTTTGCGTTCACAAGTTAAAAGTGCACCGAAGTTAGCGCAACTTAATCAGAGTTTTCAAATTAAACTTCTCACATTTAATTAGCTATTTTTTATTTATTTTCGTTTTACATGAAAAGGTCCTCATTCCTCTTCCTTCTTCGAAACCGTTTAGAGTTTGCAGTTTTTTAATGTAATCTTAGTAAATTCTTGCAATAGTTTTCATTAGGAAGCATTCATTCTACCTAGCAAATTTTTCATTTTAATAGTTTAAAACTGCAAACCTTTTGGTGATATTGATATTAAGATTTACACTATGGTACTATTTTTGATTATATTCTTATTTAGAATACAGAGTTTAAAATCTCCCTTAGGACATTAATGAATTTAGCTTTATCNTATAAACGTCTTCATTTCTTATCCTTTTTCATTTTTTTTTTTTTAAATTTTCATCATAACGACTTCTTGTGTTTTTAATTGACTGAATCAGACTTCTATTGAATCTTCTTGATGATTTTCAATCAAGCAGTCTTTGTTGATGGAAAACCGACGTTCAAGATATGGGTTGCTGTTTTTCAATAAACACATTCAGTGAAAAATTGATTGAAGTTTTACATCACTAAATAAGCAAAATTATAAAAATTAATTTATTTTAGTTTTCTGACTCCCTGACTTTTCCAATAAAGAATTAGAATTCCTTGACATTTCCAGGTCTTCTAGTAATGTGACCAGCATGAATTTATAAAGTTGGTTCGACGAGGCTTAATTGTTAAATCGTTCGAGAACAGTTTATCTTCGTTCTATATTCTTGTGATAGTACATCATTTTAAAAGTGATGAATTACACGCAAGAAACATGTGATTGGCTTCATCATGACGCTGGTTGTATGGCTTCGATTGCTTAAATGGTTGAGCGGCCTAAGAATAATGATACGAACATCGCAAAGAAATTAAATTTATAATTGTTACAACTATCTAATCTCTAGGCCAAGGAACTATTGTCGTTAAAACAATAATGCGTTTTCAAAGAAAAAAATCTTCCTACAGATATTTAAAACGCGCTCAGCATTGGTTTTATCAAATTCGGTTAAGTGCAAGCTGAGATTAGAAAAAATACGTTGTCTGTTATATGTGCCTAATAATACTTATTTGACGAAATACCAGTCAAATTGACCGAAGACGAAGAATGCGATCATGTTTATCAGACGACGAAGCTTGACTCTATCAGTCGTATATGTTGCTCCTCCGTATATTTAAACAATAATAAAGGTGCTCAGGAGTGAAAGTACAAACACAACCAACAACTGTTATTACATCGATTACCTTGATACGAATTGCACAAACTCTGCGCTACTTCTTGCTAGCGGGTGTAGGTATTGGTCTGTCTAACATACACACTTTTACATATCTACGTATAAACGTTGAATATAAAGTAAATGCATAAATGGCGAATGAAAATAAAAAACTGTAACACTCTCAAACGGTGCCGTTCACTTCCTGATGTTGAAGAATCTAACGACCGCGGTGCTCAGCTTCAATCCAAGGCGGCGTCGCGGTGATTCGCTAAAACAACTCATCTTAACATTCTCGACCGTTACGTTAGGAGGCGAGATGGACCTACATCACCACTACGGAGAAGTGAAACTGACGTATTACATCCTACATAATCTATGAAACTGAAGTGGTTGTTTCCTGATGTTTGCACATACATACGTATCATACTACTAGCGAGATACCTTTCTTTTTTTGTTCTTGACAAGCAAAATAACTAACCCATGATTTACGGTGTTCATTTGAATGTCAAGTTTCATTAACAAAAATCATTGCGTGACCGAGGTGATTCTCCAGCTTAATGTCGCCTTTATCTTTTCTATTAGTAAAGCACAAATGAGAAAATCGGCCGAAACATGTATACCATACGAAGTTCAGGTCATATTAGCATAGATATAGTCGGCTAAATTAATTCAAGAAAAAATTAAAAATTTTCATTGCCTCTATTTTACGATGATTTTTGACTGTTTTAATAAACGATAAAACTGTTTTATTTTCCATCTAATTTTTAACTTTTAGCATCTATTTTTCTTCATTGCTAGTGTTAACAGCTTCACCGAATCATATGACATTGTTAGTTACTTAATAGTGGATTAATATGCAATATTAATTTGAAATCATTTTTTCGATTTTTTATTTACCCACTACAAACTACCTCAAATTAATGACGGAAAAATTGNTATTTAAAGCTATCTTTAACTCCTCCTTGCTATATGAAATCCTATGACATTGTTAGTTACTTAATAGTGGATTAATATGCAATATTAATTTGAAATCATTTTTTCGATTTTTTATTTACCCACTACAAACTACCTCAAATTAATCAGAGAAAAATTGTTGCTGTTGTCACACCCCCACCGGGAACCGATCCCGGGACCTTTGGCTTTACGCACCAATTGGTTGCTATTGTCATCTCTCGCAGTTTAGTGGAGAACATTGGTGCGTAAAGCCAAAGGTCCCGGGTTCGGTTCCCGGCGGGGGTGTGACAACAGCAACAATTTTGCCTTCATAAATTTGAGGTAGTTTGTAGTGCATAAATACAAAATTGAAAAAATGATTTCAAATTAATATTTCACCGAATCAAATTTTGCAGGTGTATGTCGGTAGTTAGTGTTTTACTATTTTTTGTGCGAAAGTAATTTCTTCTTTAATGGTGCAGCTCTTCAACTTCCTATTGGGAATCTCTTTTTCAAAGCTTTCTTCTTTATTAAGAAAAAATCCAAAATTTTGGTACATAAATGAACAGATTTTTAAACGGCACATATATTGTTAGTTAAATTCCTTTTCTTTTATCCTTAGGGTAACGTAATTAAATCTAAAAAAAATCACTGACAATAATTTTTGTTTCAAACACATACGTAAGTTTATTCTATAACTACTTTACTATATCCTTGTCATATTACATTTTCTTGCGATATTTTCCCTGTGTAGTTTAGCTTTTATTTTAATGACATTCGTTTTGTGGTTTTTATTAAAATTAAAATTAGGTGATGTTCTCCTAGAAATCCCATTATAAATTTTAAATTTTGCAAAATTTATTTTCACTACTACTTATTCATTGAATGGAACCCATAAAGAATTTTTTGTTAAATATCTTAGAGAAGTATCAATGCATTTGTAATGGGGGTGCTGCAGTATATTCAAGCCAGTTTTTATGCTACTTTTAAAATCTTCAGAATTTTGTTTTTTGCCTTTTAGCTGTTTCGTAATAATTCGTACCGATTACCGCATTTATACATAATAAAACAAAATATCAAGGGTTAACGTATTTGTAGATTTTTAATGAGAATCCCAGTCAGTATTTCCAAAAGAAAATTATGTATGTGCATGGTCAGGTTTATTTTGTTTGTAGTTTTGTATTTCGAAGAGACAGTAAAACTATTTTTTAGCATCAATACGATGTGCAGATACTAATAAACGTTCTTATTAATGATCAAACAGGAATCGATACATGCGGTAAAACAAACTAGTACAAAAGAATGTTAGCATTCAGAATCAACTTTCAGTCAGTTAAGAACTGAAAAGATGCACGCAGAAGTACATTCTCTCCCAATTATCTAACACTTATTCATTAGCGTGTGGGTATAACTTTTACTTTTTTTAAGCATTTCCTTTCCCATAACCAGTTTAGGCCAGTGAAGTAAACTGATTGCAATCTTCATTTTAGCATGCAATCTCTCAATTTTTAAAATTAGTAATTGGATTATTGTATCGTATAAATTAATAGAGCATGTAAATGCCACAAAATCGTAATTTGTAATCGTAAAGTTTTAATAAGATTGTTTTATACGTACTTACGTAAATGATCTTCTTAATTAACATTCAAGTGTTTTCCGTAATTCAAAATTACAGACAAGTGCGGAATGGACTGCTACTGTTAAGTTCATGAAAGTTTGTCAGATACCTGATAAATGAGGAATATTTAAATGAGCAGCAAATATTTACTTATTTGCCCGTCAAAATGAAGCATCCATTTAACTTAACTGACAGATATTAAATTTTCGTAACTACACTAATTGTAAGTACAAATAAAATGGCAAAATAATTCTAAAATGGCAACAGAAGTAAACAACATATAAAGTATAATGAATGAAAATAATAAACTAATTGGTACAAATTGGTTTTATGTTACATACAAAACATACAGTCCAGATTTACTATCCGACATTCACTATTCGAGCTTTCACGTTTGCAAAATCTTTAATAACATCTGCTATTTCATGCTCAATGAAACTGACAAATTATTAAGTATATTAAAAAGTTATCGATTGACTGCTTTCGTATTTATTTCATCATTATCAACACAAGGTGGTCAGTCTTATGACTGGTTAGACACACAGGTACAGTGGAATTCGTTTATTATGACTCCGCCTATATTGACCAACCGCTTAATATGAAGTAACTGCAGTGTTGTTTGGTTTTCATATTAAATTCTGTATAGGAAAGTTTGGATATAATGACTCCGTTTAAAATGACATATCGTTTATTAAGACGATTCTCAGGAAATCATATCCGGCTACAGTGATCCAAATGATTAATAATGACATTTTCGCTTATTTTTCTGACCCTTCTTATGTATATTGATATTACAATTCATTGTTCATTTTCTTTTTCTGTTAATAAATATACACAATTTGTAGTTTTTCTCTCTATTAAACTAAATAACTAACCAAAATAGAAAGTTGTTTATTTTCTAAGACTATGCTTTGTATGACGCCCGCTTAGTATGACGTGTTTCGATGTCACTATAAGCGGATTCTACTGCATTTTTTGTGTGTATGTTACGCGAAATAGTTTTCAATTGTGAATCGATTTTAATGATACTTTTTTATTGGAAAAGCTATATCTTAAAGGTGGTTAGCATACAGATTTTACGGTTTACTTTTTACCATTTGACTACTAAACCCTAAAAATGAGACGTTTGTATTTAAACTAATTGTTTGGTTGATTGAATGGTTGGCAATCAATAAAACAATTCAATTGAACACTTGGCATTAGGAAAATGAAAATACCTCGTATCGAGGCCTATATGTCAATTCTGTTGTGCCGAAAGCGCGCGCTCAATCCTCGGAGCACGCTTGATATTTTAAATGCAGTGGCGCAATGTAGAAGTAGGTCGTGAAGTATATGAACCAGCGCTAAAGAATGGATTGTTTGTTGCAATAGAAAGTGATCAAGGCCACTCGAATTATTTTTCTCTAGATAGTCAACAGACCAAATCGGCATTTCGTTACTTGCATTTTCTTTCGACTGCACTTATATTATATGACTATGTGACGGCCGACAAAAAGTTCTCGACATAGTACCTACGTATTTTACATAATTTTCCTTCATGTAGTCATTTAGCAGTTTATGTGCATACACCATTACTACGGAGTTTATTAATTAAATAATCGCGGTCGTTTTAACGGTTCCATGCCCAGCAGTATAAATAATGGGAATTCCCTGCTAGGCGCCATTTACGGTACAATTGATATGTACAGATAAAATTGTGATTTTATAATATGTAGTAGATAAGTAGTATAAATGGAATAAAATAAATTTTTAGATATACGTACTTTCGCAAGCCGCATACCTCGCCTTGGATAGACTTGACCACGGCAACACTTACTTTGTTGGTGTTCACTTTTCCTACCATAACCTCTAAAGAATCAGTAAAAAGGGGCAAGGTATTGGCTGCGGATAAAAAATAACAGGTAAAAGGATAATTAAACTTTTCTGTAGCCTATCTTTGGACTGAACCTAAACTCCAGGACGAGAGGGATTCAGACAGCGAGGAGGGACCTTCACACACCGTAACCTAACCTACCCTGCCTATAAGATGGGTCATTTCTTTAGCAATAATACAATAAAGGCTACATAGTGGTGCATCATACCGAAATAAATATAATCTGTTCTACTAATTATATTTATTTATTTGATAACAACGATCGAAAAAATTATCTTATTCCCTAATTCTTCACACGACTAGTAAGTGTGACGCAAATTCGTGCTTGCTATATTGTCAAATATTTTTAGGTTTATATTTTACAGTAGGTACTTTCGGTAATGATATGACAAAAAAACGCTTTTATTGAAAATGATTCTGTGATTAATTTTTAGCATTTCACGCATAGGTATCCAATTTAAAAATCAGTGTAGAGTACAGTAAATGCACGAGTAACGAAAAAAAATCGACTGTTCCATCGACCACATTATATTATTAATGCTAATATGCCAGAGCATCATTCACATCTTCTGGGAATGATATGGAAACCAATTTTCTATTCTTAAATTTTACAGAGCTAACAGTAATTCTTGCCCTGAAATATGATAGGTGATTATATGCAGCTTCAACTCGGCTAGGCTAACGTGTAATGTTTTAGGCATAACACCTATTGATGATATTATTATTATTGGACTAATTCGAACTGTGTTCTGAATCCATATTTCTTTTATTTCATCAGTCAAAGGAGTACATTTTTGAATTTTTTCAATATGTTGTTTAAGATATTCAGTATTTGGTACAGCAAATCTATTAGGTGGGTTGTTTTAGTTTCTTTGATGGTCAATGTGATGTTAGGTCTGTTATGATTAACTTTTTTGTTTGTAATTATGTCTCTATCCCAATAAAACTTGGCTAAGTGGTTTTCTAATACATTTTATTGTTTGTATATAAAGTACGGCCCTATCTAATTTATGAGTTCAAACTTTTTGGCTAACAGCGAGTGAATCTGTTTAGCAACATTATTATTTCCGTCGGTGTATTGTCGGCTGGCTAGAAAAGAGCAACCCCCAGTCAATTACTTCGCGAGATGTGTTGTGACAGCATGTGTCCGATGAAATTGTGGGATTTTTATATTAATATATTTTTCATAGTTTTTTTGTTTTTATTATGTTGTCCTGAATATCTATCATGATTCCCTCAGTTTCTGAGAATATATTAAATTGGTTACCAGTTCAGTCACATCGTAGCAGCAGCGAAGAAGTTGCCCATTTATGTCATCAGTCCATTTCATCCGCTGCCTATTGTTATTATTATTATTGTCATCGTAACTTCCTTCTAGCGTTGATGATTGCCTTTTTTGGTAATAGCTATTGTTCATTTATAATTATGTCGCATTTCCTTATAGAATAACATACACGATTGGCGCCTTAAGCGAGAATGGTTCTGACAAATCCTAACATATGTATACATATGTATTGTAACGTACGTACGAGTACGTACCTCGTTCAGCGTTAATTTCCTTTGAACTGTCTCTGAATATTTTGAAATAACTAGGTACTCGTTAGTCTTCTATTTCAATTGTACAAATGTATGTACAGTACTCAAGTGTATTTGCACCACTCGAAACAAAACAATATCTCAATCAGCGATTCGTTTACAGCCTGTAGTTTACAAAATAACAGAGTAAAACAAGGAAACCTACCGATATATTGTGTAAATAAGGGATTGTTCATAAATTACGTAATGCAAATTGACCCGCTCATCCCACTTTATTGGAATATAACGCGTGGCATGACCCATTGCGTTTTGTAATGCATGCATTGTAAAAAATTTAAGCTTGAATTTCCACAGTATAATTTGTAGTCAGTTTTAAAATGTGATACCACATTGCTAAAAAATTGAAATTCATTTACATATAGAATGATCAAATTATTCTGGTAATGCCTTGTTCCGGTTCTAAACGAAATGAAAACCTTAACCCCTTCACCCTTCTATGAAAGCCTCTTTAGGTGGATTGAAAGTTAATAGATACAGTTCGGAGAAGAGATTACCAAGACACCCACACAGAGGGAGTATTTTGTACGGCGTCTAGTTAAGGAATTTTGATACTCCATGTCTCATGTAGTTAAGATTAGTACCATTATGTTAAAATGTACAAATTATTATTACATAAATGCAGTGTAAAATCTTGATTATGGTAGTTAGATTGTCTTATCTGTAATTAAACAAATTATAGTCCCCATATTTGAACAGTCAGACCGGCTATTTAAAAAAAAAGAATTGACGTTGTTTTTAATGTATGAAATTTAGGAATTCTATACAATTCCTAGGAAATGTATACATTTCCGAGGCTATTTAGGAATTGTATAAAATATTGTTTCAAAGATTTTTTTAATACAGACATATCCTGGGAAATGTATACATTTCCTAAGAATTGTATGAAATTCCGATATTGTACTAGGAAATGTATAAAACTAATGCTTTCTGTGAATAAAATGAATAAAACACGTTAGTAAACTGATAATCAGTTATCTGTTTTTACGCGGTTCTAGAGCGATTGCCTAATGTATATGGATTGGTGACGTTATTATTTGGTTAGGTTAGGTTTGGAGATGTATATGCATTAGCGATGTTATTGTATGGTTACTAGGTAGATTTATGACAGACTGGAGTTTCTATAATGCCCCTGACCGCTGGAAGCTAGCCGATATGTTGGAATAATATCTTCCAAAGTATGCTTCATTATGATCTCCGCGCCCAACATGAAACATATGAAAATGATCAGCATTATTACCTCTACAACACTAAAAATTCAAGGTCATCGTGTTTTCTGAAACAAAGATAACCTCGTCACATTATTCTAACATCTAATATACCAGCCCGCCTCCGGCGAACGGTTGATGGCTTCTTTTTTTCCAGCTGTATGATTGTTTTTAGTAACAAATGTATGCAATAAAAGTGACTTCACACTGATTTTCCCAAACCGAATTATGTCCGAGTTTGAGAAATATAGATTAACTTTATTAACAAAGTTTTTAATTTTCGTTTTGAAGAATCACTTCCAAGTAAATGGATTTAATGTTGTACTCACCGCTGACCCTTACAAATGCATTGTAAAGACTGAGAAACCAAAAACGCTCAGACTATTCTAAATTAAAACATAAATCTCATTTTACAATTAGATATTTATGTTTATGAACATAATGCGCCTCATCGCCCGATGACCTGACAACCGTTACCAAAAATGGTAAGTATAATTTTACCCAAGGCCAGAAACGACCATTGAGTTCATTAGCCAGAGCAAATATCCATACATTGGAACTCATTTTTTTTAATAGTTTTAGCCTAGAACAGTTGAACGACACTTTGGGTTTTATAAATTCATTGACCATATACTGTTTTGCTTCATTTAAAATTAGTGGGAAGGATGACGCTAGCTTCAAATAATCCATCAGATTTTCCTCTAATAAATCTTAACAAAAACACACGATCTGGAAGCTTTGGTAGAAACAACGGATTTAACGTTATCCATTCTATTTTCGGAGACATTCAAAAAGTTTAACGTTACACCACTACCTGACACAAAATTTTGTGGAGACTATTCGGTTGATGATGCAAATTATTGGAAATGCTTCGTTCAGTATAATGACATTGTAGCATTTCATAGTATAGGATCCTGCAAAATGGGATGAAATAGCTCAGAATCAGTTGTCAACGAAACATTACTTGTCGATGGCATGGACAATATTTAGACTTCTAGATGCTTCTGTACTATAGTTCAACTTATAGCAGTTCGACTGTATCTGCTATGTTGATCGCTAGAAGAATAGTTTTCTAAATATTGCGGAGAGAATCCTGAAAAGGATATTACGCATCATTTATGTAAATAGCAGAATACACCCTTATCCAAAGGACTAATAATAGAGAACTGAAATAGTTTGAAGAGACTTTAAGGTCAATATTGACCGTTGAAAATTATCGTATGTGTTTTATGTTCCAAAGTACGAGGAATAGTCGGTAAACTTTATGTACATATTTGCAATGGATTTACCTTAACGTCTCGAAATTTCCATTCAAATCAAGTATATAGAAGGCACATACCAGTCGTAAATATGAAGATACATATATTTAAGTTCATGTGCGTATATACCAGTACGTTGACCTCAACCAGGGCACGGATAGATGGATCGACAACATTCACATCTCAAAAGCTACTTGATCATGATCACATTTTTTATTACACCTACCGATGAGCAAACGTAACTTGACAATAATAATTATATCATACGCTGTTTTTTATTTATTTATTAATTAAGCCAGGAAATTACAACGAGTAATTTAATTACAGAAAAGTAATCCTGCAGGGACGAAAAAGTCTGTTCGCAGGTCAGCTTATTAATTGCCAGCCATTTAGAAATATTTTTTAAATGCAGGTCCAATAGCAATTTGTACTTCGTTTCAAGTTTCACCTGAGATAACAATGGCAGTTTCATAAGACAGTATAAAATTTTTGGACATGTCAAGAAGTAGATCATTTACATATAGTAAGAATATAACAAAGGACCAGGATTGTCCCTTGAGGGACTCGACTTGTAACATTAATATAATCACCTAACCTAACCTTCTGTTTTCTATTATTTAAATAACTACATAACAACTTCTGCACAGTCTCTTAATCCATAGCAATATAATTTGTTTAAATTGTATGCTTTATGTTTTTTGTCTTCTAAGAATTAACATTCAACAAATTTGAGCTTTTTATATGTGCCTATACTTGCGACGTGATGATCTTTAATTTCGTGTTTTTCATCAAAACATCCTTGACAATGACCTCTCTCTTCTAAATTATAAACTTGTATTGTTTTAAAAAATTTTCTCTTGTAAATTTGATTATCATGTTCGAAGGTCGTCATATCAATAAGCATACACGATCTGCAAACAGATTTGTGTTTGTTTTAATGAATGAATTCCCAAAAAAAAATTTGCTAACCGAACGTAGGGGTTATCAACCTTTTTAGCATTTTTACTTTTAGGTTTTTGGTCAACTTGCGTATAGAAATACACGCCGAGCCTTCTATAACATGAAACAAAAAGTGAAAAAAAATATTTTATATTTTTCGCGCTTTGCTACAAACGTATTGAGAATGTCTGATATAATTGCAACAAGTAAATACCTCCTAGGAAAGTATAACCTATAGTCACTCCTAACTGATTTTTAAAAATCTAATACAGTAGAATCTCGATAAGATAAAGACCAAACGTAAAATAATTTGAGTTATTGAGGTTTTTACTTACTATGGGTTTAAGTTTAAGTTTTAAAATTATGGATTTTCAGTGCCTTAGCAAACTCTTCAGCTTTTTCCTTTAGTATAGGTCCACTAACACTAATGTTTTTACATATTTATACACTGTCTAACCATATAAACAAGCATTTTTCTAAATTAGGAAATTCAGTAATTCTTCGTCTTTTACATAGAAACCACTTTTCACTGCTTACTGAGGTGCAATGCCAAAATTATTCGTTTGTTATAGAGGGTTTTTATTTTATTTTTATTTTATTAATACGTTATCGAGGTTTAAATTATCAACGTTCTACTGTGCTTAGAATAGTGTATTAGATGCCGATTTAACATTATGAATTGTCTTTAACTTGAATTTCTATCAATATTCTTCGACAGCCCCAGGAAAATCAAGCATAAATAACTAAAATAAGATTTGTAAGTTTTAATTTTGATTTCCTATTGCCGATGGAAAAAGTTAGCGGTGAACATAGCAACAGTCAAATAGCTTGATGGTAAAGCAGAAATTTTTCTTAACTTCAATTTTCTCTAAATCAGATGTAATCGGTTGCATTTAGTTTGAGTTATCGGGAAGTTACACTGTATCTTTTACGCTTTTGATGTAATAGTTTCGCAAAAGAAAGTATGCTCATTGTTCACTTCCTCTTCATGCGGCTAACCAAAAACGAAATTTTACTCAAATGTGACGTAATGTAAGTAGGCCATTCGAAGCTAAGAACCATGCATTTAAGTATATTCATCAGAAACGTTGCGTCATCAGTTACAATTCTATAAATTCTGTAGTCATTTTCCCCAACCGACTGTTACTAATGCCATTTTAAAAAACAATATGTTGTACTAAATTTAAGATCAAAACATTACATTTAGTCTCAACGTATTAATTAATAAACAAGCAAAGTAAAATAATATGAAAACTAGAATACTTTTCAAATATAAACTGAAAATGGTCAAAATACTGGTATGGTGTTCCTTGTTTATGAGAAAGGAAACTTGGCTTTCACTGACCATGTTCCTTTTACATAAATACATTAAAACAGCAAAATGTCTAAATTCAGGTAAGTTTTCGGCACAACCAACCTCTCTGATAAGTACTTAAGTACATTGTTCATTATTGTTTACTGCTGCTATAATTAGAGTACATTCACTTGACTTTACAGAAGTTCTTTACTTTCTGAAATAAACAGCTGGTTGTTGATATCTGTTGGTCCTTGTTCTACAAACACTAAACTGGCGAAGAGAAACACAAACTTTAAGTAACTACGTATATACTTGGACCGTAAGGTATCTGAAAAAAATCTACATCTATTAAAGCTAATAAGTCAAATTAGAGTAAGAGTTCACGTTTAAAAAATAATTCACAGTATTTCCCTGATTTATCCACACTATTCCACAGAATATTCGATTTTTCCTCATAATTTTTAAAACTCAACTTTCCATTTCATGGCAATCATCACATAAAATGTTTATTTTTTCTAGAATTTTATTCACTTACGCATTTTTTGACGTGACAACGTCTTATAATTCGATGGAGCCGGCTGCACGCACGAAAAAACATGACTCATGCGGCGTTACCTCGCTGTGAGGCGTTCCATTTAAGGCTTGAAGTGCAAGCGAGAGCGCGGAACGAGCGACAAAGAGGCACAATCGGCCTCCGCGTTCGGCAGCGTTCGACATCTATCTCTCTCCTACTTGAGTGAGCGATGCGTCCGCGTGGACAGCTGCTATACAATAATAAATTTCCATTTACCTACCTCCTTCTCTATAGCCATCCAAAATATCTATCAAACAAATAAAATTAAAATTTTCTTTTGAAACATGAAACCATTCCATCAGTATTTTCTTATGACGTCACGTTCAACTATCGTCAGTAAACCGACTTTACAGACAACCGATTTTTTTTTTATCACACATATTTACTTCGAATTAAATCATCATGATAAGATACACGTATATATTTATATCGAGGTATTTTATAAATCTTTTTGATTACAGTATCTAAAAAAAAAAATAAAAAAAATAATATTCCTTGCAGATAAATGCACTTGTATGCAACATCAATCAAAAGTAAGATATTTGTTGTTCATTTGTTACAATTTACCTTGTTTACGCTACACGCGAGAGCTTTTCTTCCTACCATTAACGCGGAAGTAAAGATACAGTATTAACAATCATCCTCTTACAGTAAGTGCATTCAGAAATTTTGATATACAGAAGAATGCAAAAAATCATACATATCACCTTTAGGAGCGTTACTTTCCCTGTACGCCAATAGGAAGGCGATAGCACATAAAATATCCTTATTAGAAGGCTCGCGATTATAGAGAAAGCGAAAGCTGACAGGCTAAAATGACCATTTTTATAAAAAGCGACATCAGAAAACGCATAAGCCTCTTGAATTATATAGTGAGAGATCGCGTTTTGACTACAGATGCACTGGATTGTGATTTTGTCTATTACGAGGGGGCGTTTTTAAGTTCGATGATTGGGAGGTAAGAAGTGGATATAAAAGTAGGAATTTATTTTTCCTTTCCAATATATATTAACATGCTACCCTTATGGGTACATCTTCTGATCTTCAATTAATTTACGGAAACCTTCAAAAAAAAAATGTTTTGTTTTTCGAAACTGCATCCTTCACTTCTTCGTCGCTTGAAAGTTTCTCCCCATGAAGACTGTTCTAATTTGGGAATAGGCAATAATCGCTGGGAGGTAGGTCAGGATTCTAGGGTGGGTGAGTCATAATTTTTAAGGCCACCTACTGCAGGGCAGCTATCACAACACGGCTCTTGTGGATCTCATCACTGGTAATATAGAAATTACAATACAAGTTACATCCAAGACTTGTAAATTGCAGCGGAAATTGGTTATAACAACAACTGACTCTCGCAAATTTACTGCCTAAGTCAATGCTAAAAATGTTGGTTATAACGACGACAAACTCGGATGTAACGTCAATATTGAATGCCACAAATCCTCGTGTTACAGCCTATTATTATCGGTACCGACTCTGACCCGTTGGCAATATTAAAAGTTAACTGCCCCCAGTTGTCTTTGTTGGCATTAATTGCACAGACCTGTATATTTATAGCTCATGGAAAACTCCATCATGTATATTGGCATTACCATATGGACTGTATACCTAATTACTGCATCATGCAAAATGTATTTCCGAAATTGTTCAGTTCGTTTTGCTAGATAGGTATATACCGATTGTATAATTAAAAGGGATAATCGGATACTACTTTAAAATATATTGGCACTGCTCCTTCAAATATAGGTCCTCAGGCAGTGTCTCTCAATAATGTTGCTAACTGCATAAATAGTAGGCAAGGAATTGAATTCTTGTATAATACGATCTGTGTTTCTTTAACTGAGAGCGTCTCTTATTATTGCATTTGCTCACGGTAGATATAAAAAACTGGAACACACTCAGATTATAATTTCAAATTTAGCAACCACTGTATATGTATGATGAACGATACATACAGAATCTCCATTAATATTTGCCTAACATTTGCGTAGCATACATAATGTAAAATAGGTTTGCATATACGGAGACGTTTGTATGATGGGGACGTCGGCAAACTATTCCAATTTAGTTTACGAAACGGGTATTATATATGTACCTATACACGTAATATAACCTGCACGATAAATACTTATTAAAAATTTAAAGCCAAATAACCTTTAATTATTTATCTAACGGTGAACTTTCTAAAATAAAAAGCGTCGCATAAACAATTATTATACAAATTATCATTATTTTGAAAAAACCTTTTTCCTCAATAATTTTTAAGGCAATCTTTTACTTGAATTCGGAGTAATGGTAGAACTTACAGGATTATTATTAATAAGTAGATACAGTGGATATAAATTACTAGAAGTTATTTTTACATTAATTTCAATTTCGTTCAAGTTCGGCTTTAAGGATGTTTGATAGGTATGCCAAAATGCTACGAGACAAATAAAAATTTGGAAGAACGTTCCTCATTCAATTCTAAAACTCCTTTAAAAATTACAAATCGATTTACTAAACCGTTAAAAAATTGTAATTTTACACGTCATTTCATGGAGATTCGTTAATCGAACAGATTAAATTTATTTTTATTAACAGAAAAAAAGCTACCAGAAATTTCAAACTTTTATAATAAGTAACTTGAACTCTGGAGAATCACTTTAGCGTAAGGTTATTCAAATTCACTAAATGGTTATCGAGGAAAAAATGAAAAATTAGCTGAAAATCTCGTTTTTACTTGATAATATAATGATAATATTTATAATTGTCTGAAATAAATGCAATTTTAAAGTTTTAATTTTTATTTAAACATATTAAAAAGTTTCACGCTCATTATTAATAAAGATTGAAAGTAAATATTTTTTTGTTTCGAAGTTGAAATCAAGGCATATTCACTGCCAAAAGTCCATATTATTCGTTATTTCTTATTTTATTCAAAGTTTTCGGTCAAATTCCAAATTCTCTGTCAAACCGTATACTTTTTTTAGTATAGATAGTATTTATTTACCTCATGATATGCTGCAAAACCTAATTAATCACGAATTTCTAATTTTATGTACTCTTGTCTCCGATTGTACCTTCCAAACATCCTTAAGGTGTTATCCTATATAAACGTGATTTTCAAATTTAACTTCCGATAGCAGTATGCTTCTTTAACATTAAGTTCCAATTTAATACTACAAAAATTTTGTTTTTTAAAGAGCATAGCACCAGAATACTTCTTTCTAGTTCATGTGCTACACAATCTACAAAGATTTTCCTAAAAAAAGTGTGCCAAGAACATCCTCCTTACCTTTCACTTTGAAATTACTAAAATTACCAAATTATGCAGCAGCGTGTTAGGCAAATATTTTGCCTTATCTGCAGAGCTCCTACTGAGAAATGTTCTCGTTTCCGTATTTTTGTTCAAGATATCCTTTAGTTTGTTCCTTTTCATGTCATTTGCATATATCTACGTCTCGTCTCTTATGTTATTGTCTTTTGTTGACTTCTTTCTTACTAAGATTTTACATTAGAGAGAGATTATAGGAGAAATTCTAAAGATAATTTGTGAGAAATTCGGAATTTTCCACTACAGCATTTCAGTAATATGTCAAGTCCACATTTTTCGAGTTATTAATAAACAACACATGAAAGAAGCGGTAACCAGCGGGTAATTCTGATTTTGTCTTTTTTTTCTTCTTAGTTCTTGCTTAAATTTTGTTGCCTAAATCTAGTACCATTGTACTCACCTTGTTCAGTTTTGCATCTGATTGCCCCATATATGCTAAATAAATTATTTATTTATGTGTTGTGCATAAAGAGCGTTGGTGAAGTTTGCCGATTGAGTGCGCAAATCGAGAAATCCTTGACAGAAATATGTTGAACGTAAATACCCGCGTGTGGATGGAGACAGGATATAGAGTTGAAAACGCAACAGGAAGAAACTTCATGTTTTGCTCGCACAAAGAAAGTGATCCTTTCTACATTATTCATTAGCAATGATATGACCTCCGATTCAATGATGTTTTTGAAATACCGTTACCGTGTGGGTTTTCATTACAACATAAATTAAACTAACAATATAAAATATACGTGTAAAATCAGAAAATAACAACTTCTTTCGTCAGAAGTTTACCAAGAGAAATATGAAGATGCACGAATCGCAACAACTGATGATGAGTACGATGACTGACGTAAATAAGGAATAGAAAAACCTTAAAATAAAATAACACGTAAACGAATTTGTGCAATGTGCATATATAAATTATTTGCCTATCTTTGTAGTTATCATTTCCGGTAATGACCGTGTTTTTTTTTTATGTGTAACCATTTCTACAAAATATGGAATATATATCTACGCACAATCATATACGTATATCATTCCTGTTTTTGGTTTCACAGCCAAAACTTCGCTTCTGTTTAAATATAACTCCAACCATCAAATGAAACGGTATGCTCATCTTTTTTTTTTATATAAGTTCAATCTCCGACAAAATGAAAAGTTTTAGTATTTAGCAAAAAAGGAAATACAAAAATAGGAGTATGCATCTGGAAAACCATAAAATAGAAGAAGTCAGCGAATTCAAATACTTAGGATACTTTAAAAAAAAAAACAATGGAGAAGAAACACATATTAAAGACGTACACAAAAGAGCAGTAACCGCCATGACACAAATATGGAGTGTAGGTGAAAGTAAATTCGGAGAAGATTTTAGTAAAAAGATGCTGATGATCAATGTTATTGTGTTATATGCTGTGCAAACATATAGCAGAATGAAAGAAAAGAAATGGAAGTGATATAAGAAAGATATCTGAAGAATATGTTAGGTCTTTAGGTCTAGACAGATACACTCTAGAAAGGAAACACAAAAAGATCCAGATAGAGGCTGGAGTAAGATTTATGAAATACGACGAGAACGTAATAAAAGAAAAAAATAACATAATTTAGAATGTAGAGAAAGAACAAAAAGGAGAAAAGAGATGGCAAACTTTTAAGCAGAAATTGGAAGATATACTTAACGGAAGGAAAATTAAAAGAAGAAATGGGATAAAAAACATAATTAATGAGTGGAAAAAGAAGGCAGGTAGAAGGGAAGAAAATTAGAAAATGAAGATATGCAAAAAAACATCTACATCGGAGGTAAGAAGAAGTTCCAGAAAATCTCTAAAAAAAGAAATAAAAATGGTAGCTAGATTATTCACAGGAATAGAACTGAAACAAAGAAGATATTGACTAGAAAGAAGAACACGAAGGAACAGCAGACACGTAATGCCTTTATGCCAGATATCAAGGACAGATGAAAGAGTGAAAAATTAATGACAGGATTACGAGAAGGAGTGGAATGGATGAAGTAAAAAGTAGATCTACAAAACCGATTTAGTAAAAACATGAGATAACATTCCCTTAACTTGTCATTCACACCATTATTTTAATAAAAATATATATATATAAATTCAATTCATTGAAGCAAACATACCTACATTATTCTCGTTAAGCTATCAATTTTTGGTATAAATATTTTTTTAATGAAATACACCCATCATTGAAGAATAAAAACACCAATTAGTTGAATTGAATGCAGCTCATTAAATAGTCTATGCTAGAGATTTATGGTAGCAAATGGGGGTGTAGAGGGGAATGGCGCGAAATGTCTTAACAGTGTACAAAGATGCCTCATGCTGCCCAATTTAATAATGTAAATGATACCGCGATGCGCACAACCATACTATGATCATTAAATTTCAGACAGTAATAAATCATCGTGTCTGAGCATTGCGGAGAGCGCAAGGTAAAAGGCTGCAAAAATCATCAGCGGTTATTCAAACGGAGCATACAACAAATAAATAAATAAATAAAAATTTTACTTTAAAAAATGTGCTAATTGTTATCGTATATGTAACTTTCGTCGCCAACATAAGTGTAAAAAACCCTTCATAAACATTTTTATCATCGCATAGGACTAAAAAGCAAACGTTTATGTACTCTTCGAGGAAATTCTATTAAGGAAAAAGTTGTTGTATAGATACGTATTGATTACATAAATTTGACTTTAGTATGTACATCATCATCATCGTCGTCAGTCCTAAGATGGTTGGACATGCACCTCCACTCTTTCCTATCCTGAGCTAATCTTCGCATTTCCCTAAAGCTAGAGCAACCCATATCCTTAACTCTTTGCGAACAGTAGTCTAATCTAGGTCTACCTCTACCCCTCCTAACATCCGTTTCTGCCTCTAATATGTCTCTGACTAGACCTTCATGCCTGAGAAGGTGTCCTACCAACCTATTTCTTATTGATTTCCATAGAGTCCCCTGTTCTCTTACTCTTTCTAATACCTCTTCATTTTTAACCTTCTCTATCCACGGTATCCTCATCATTTGCCTGTAATACCACATTTCGAAAGCTTTTAACCTTTTCTTTTCCGCCGCGCCCACTGTCTATGTATCGCACCCGTACAGCGCCGTGCTGTATACACCTTTAACAACCTTTTTCGAATTTCTAAATTAACCGTTAGCGAGCATAGAAGTCACTTCTTTTTATTGAAGGCGACACGACCCTGCGCTATCCTCTGCTTTATATCCCTACTACTCCTTCCGTCCTGACTTATCTGACTTCCTAGATACCTAAAATTAGCCACTTCGTCCAATTTTTCGTCTCCTATCTTTATATTCGCTCTTTCCGTACTTTTTCTTCCCTTGCATACCAGCAGTTTTATTTTACTTTTATTTATTTTCATACAGGACTGTTTTGTCAATACCGGTTCCATTTTTATTTAAAGCTATCTTTAACTCCTTCTTGCTAGATGGTAATACTGCTATACATAGATTTTAAAAATTAAGGGAAGAAAACCTACCTGTTACAGATATATCTGAAACGAAAAAATTGTCTAAAAAAAATAGTCATCGATACTCACGAGTTTTTTTTTATTACCATCAAAATAAGTAACATGGGTGCACAACCATAAAAAGTCAAATAATGTTTCTCTTATTATCTACAATTTGTAGAAGATTACTAAAAATCCAATTGATTAATCTAACAACTTATCACTCTGCACATTACGTTCGTTGATTGTATTAACCTCGTGTTTTAAAAAGCAAACAATTGCAGATAACCCAACGTAATTCTCACGTTATTTTTATTTTTGACGGAAAAATTGAATAAGATTGTTTTTGCTTACATTTAAAGTTTGTTACTCTCAAGCACTATTTACAATGACACTGAAATTTACACAATTTGTCGATTATAATTAATCAAAACCGTATATTTACTTTTTAACTTGAAATTATATCATAACAATTTTACGTATTTAAGCACGATTATATGTGATCGGTATGTTAATGACCGAAACAATAATATTCTTTGTTAATGATAAAATAAAAGAAACTTTAACACATATATACATGTTTTTGTGATTATCAGAAAAATGATGTTGCTATATAATTACGAGCATTTATTACACTCTGTTTTAAAAGCAGTGGTGACTCGTAAGTAAGTATGCTAAACACGATTCAGAATCGAATAAAATAATTCCAAGTGGTCTGTATTCTGTCGAAACTGCCAGACGCGGATCGCGATTTCGATCCATTTAGATCTCATCAGCGCGTCGCAGACAGTTCCGACAGAACACAAAACCAACTTTTACCTGCTGTCTTAACAGCGCGTTTTAAAAAATACCACAAATGGCGCGGTAAACGCCATCTGTGGTACGATGCTACATTTTAGGATTACATATGCTTTAACAGGAATTCAAAATGGCCATATATTGTGATCTATCTACTTTTTATACTAAGCCTTCTTGCCTTAAGGGAGAAGTATAGTTACGACGTTCAAAATTGTCATAGTTCGCAATAAAACTGTCGCATTTCTTTTCTTTTTTCAACTCACTAACTAGAGCTGTTGCTGGCAGAACACCTACTTTCACTCACGACAGACGTAGTGTAGAGAATATAGTAAACACAGAAAAGAGATGTCAGGTAGGAATTGCAGCGGATTCTACCTCTCAAAGACACCCTGATTATGTTACATATTATTATTTTGTTATTATAGCACAAATATATATTAAGAAATAATCAAGTGCATAACAAGTTTTTAAACGATTTTAGAATCCCTGAAGCATAGGGCCAAAGAAAAACAGTCCACCTAATTACACTGTTGTTCA
The DNA here is from genome assembly GCF_000699045.2 of Agrilus planipennis. Classification (NCBI taxonomy): domain Eukaryota; kingdom Metazoa; phylum Arthropoda; class Insecta; order Coleoptera; family Buprestidae; genus Agrilus; species Agrilus planipennis. The sequence goes on from NW_020442464.1 coordinate 1,297,251, forward strand.
CTAATAATAACAAATATTATAATTATTTACTTATATTGTATGTTATTATAGCACAATTATTCAAAGAAAATCAAGTGCTTAACAAGTTTTTAAACGATTCCCCTGGAATGCAGAAAAAGTATGTAATTAACTACGTGTTGTTTACTAATATGTAATATGAAATCTTACAATTATTGAAGTACATTATTAGCATTACGAAATGGGAATATGTATTGACAGTTATGGTATAGACTGCAGTATGAAATGGGCAATACAATAGGTAGAATATTTGCGCAGTACGAGATAGAACAGCACGAAGTGAGACTACACTGGACAATAGGAAAGGCAATTACATTTCTAAGCAACCAGCCAACCCACTACTAGGAACAGGGAATAGGTACAGAGGGTGAAGTGCCCAATTTCTCAAAAATTTACAGAGATGTAGGTCTCAATTTACTTTATTGAATTGGTCAAGTACTTTTTTTTATTAATGGAATTACATTTTTGATCTCAGGAATGGGAACCTTAATAATTTTGCAATAGTTTAACGTCAAAGTCTGGTCCGCCCCTCTTTTGTTTCAATTCGCGAGTCTGTCTTTGGAAAATTCAAATAGGTATACCGAGATGTGTATATTTGTGAAAATTTTTGAAAATCAAAAAATAGGGGATTTTCACTCTCTGCGCCTAGTTACTAGGAGGCTGTTCGTCGCAGAAACATAATCCTTCCGCCAGTATATTACCGTAAAATTTGTGCATATTCCGGATGATGTTGGCATCTTGTGCCTGCCCCCATCTCCTACTAAAATCACATTGACCATGCCGGAAAACGTTAACATATCTCCATACAAAGTCTGATATAACCGTGAAGGATTTTGTGTTGGCGGTAATACGCATGTAACAGCGAGAAGTATAACAAAACGTTGTTATCGATATCATATCCTTTGGTTTTTGGATGTTTACACTTTATTAATTTTCTACTTATAGTTTAGAACAGTTTTGACTGCTATTGCATTTTTTTTAACTTAAACGATAGAAAAAAATGGGAAAAACGTTTTCATTGCTCCGCAAGTCCATATCACACTTATGTTAATTTTTAATACAAAACCATTCATTCCTTACAGTTTATTAGTCTCTGGAACTGATGTGTCCGAGTATTTGACCTTTTCTAACAACTACAACAATAGTGTATAACGAATAAACAAGCAATAACGAACACATTCGTTTTATTAATGTTGAGATGGTTTGAAAAAGCAAGCAGACTCGACTCGGTTGTTTAGTCAATAGCCCGCGTTTGGATTTTTTTACGATCTGTTTAGCGCTATCCGCATCATGCCATAGCGATGGTTGTTGAGTATAGGTGTAGAGATGAGATGAATGATCTTTCGTGAAAACTGAATAACAAGCAATTTAAAGGATAACTATTTTAAATTTTATTCCACCGCCACCGTTACACAAGGGAAATTCTGCAGCTAATTTTACAATACAATAACACAGGACGTTATTACTACTGGGTCTTCGAGAGAACGTTTTAATTAATTTGAGGAGGAAAATTTTTAAATATACATTTCTTGGACAGAGCATTAAATACTGTTACTACTAAATGAAAATTTGGAAAACTTACTTCCTTTGCGAAAATTAAAATGAGAGAAATATGATTCAATCTACATACCCACTCAATTTTATTGATTATTTATTGGTATTCAATGAACTACACAAGACACTTGTTAAAAATTGATAATCAGCTATAGTTTATAGCAAATTTATATCTTAGCACGTGCTTATCAGTTCACTTAATCACTCAACTCGTGTGTCAATTCATCACGATTTCACGAATGAATGCATTGCCTGGAACGCCTTAGTTTATTCTCATGAGCTATCACGAATTTAATAACAATTCATAAAAATGTAATTATACATAGTTAAAAAGCATGGTACGTAACGTAAATACATACGTATATGTACTGAAATTTTATTACTTCAAACTTTAACCGATACAAGTACGTAAACTTACTTAATACTCTTTCTGAAGTACGTACTTTTGGTATCGATTCCATTAAACCAAGTGATTATTTAATTCAAAGAAATTTTTTCTTAGGCCCTGTATTTATCATATTTATGAACGCATCTTTCATTTTTTAATAACTGATAGTTTTGAGCTTTCAATTTTGTCGTCATATTCTTAGCTTTTTAATTTCACAATCACATGTAACTATCATGGGATCGGCAAGTTTAAAAATATCATATAAACTTTGTAATATTGTATATATCTTATATATTTTTTAATACTAATTATTAATATCTTCTACATGTCAAAAAATATCGATGCCGAGTACTTTAATAATAGAAAGAAAGTATCGATGATAACCACACGGTATCGTGTCAACTACTAAATACCTAAGACTTAAAAGTACGAATTTATTACGTTAAAAATTTGCTGAGTGTTGGTAGTGTGGTCGTTTAAAAACAAAACAGAAAGCAATTTTCTGTTCATTTTTGCAAGATAATGAAGAGAGCGCATGTTTTACTTATAATTTTAATTTATCTAAACTCTTACAAGACTTGCAAAAACAAAAATCGATCTCGCAAGAACAATGCGAAGACTTACTATCCGGTAAACAAGACAAAGATTATAACAGTCTTAGACTTGCATTTGTTCAAAACTAACTGCGATATACACATTTAGGTAGGTAGGTAGCATACCGTCTATAGTTATTAAACAGATTGATACAATTCATTTTATTTTTTTTTGCAATTACAAACCTGCCACATTAGGTAGGCGTAAAAAAAACAGCTGTGCCATTATTATACCTACTAAATTGTTTAAATAACAACTGAACAAATACGTCAAACCATGTGATGATAGTGATATATACTAATAGGTATATCAAACTTGCGAAATGCGCAACTGTCTGCAATAAAATTAATATTTTCTATCGAATATTATTAACATTTTCACTTAGATTAAAATTATAAAAAAATATTCTGCAAAAATAAATAGGTGTAGGTATACAGGGCCACAATCTAGCAACAAAGATTATAAACCATTTAGTAAAATACTTAGATGACACAAAGCAACCTATCTCCTGCTAAGTATTAGTAGATTAGTACAGATTTTTTACACGATATGCAATTAAAGCATTAAATAAGAATTCTTGAGTTGATTAAGTATATGAAAATGTTTATTTCAACACACTATTTATGTTTTTAAACGACCTTCAAATATCAATATTAAGTATTTTTTTACCTTCAATCCATATTATTGTTGAAATATTGAAAGGCAAAAACTTTTTTTATTATTTCTTTAATTTTTAAAATTCATGAGCAATCCCTAAAAAAATGTGTTTAATCAAGATCGATAAAAATTATTCCGTGTTTTTGCGCCATTTCTGTTTGCCCTACAAACTTTCACAGAACGTCTTCAACTTATAAACTGTTTTAGAAATTAATGTTGCATATTTTTTTATAATGATAAACAAGACTATAATTTATTTTGACTACAAATACATTTTCCATTAACCTGATACTAATCGTAAGAACGAATTAGAACAGCAGCGAAATTTTAGGAAGACCTATACACAATACGCTCTATTATTACTAAAGTTGCGTTTCATTTTTTTACCTTTTGAAAATGTATAATAGAAATATCAGTTTTGTAAACAATCAATTTCTTGAGTTACTTCCTGACATCACGCAAACAAAATACCACACGCAACAGAATTTCGATCTTTTTAACAATGGAATTGTAGGATTTACAAATATTTCCGAAAACATTATAAAATAATTATTTTTTTTTCAATTGAAAATTATCATAAAATTACTTACGAACAAACAATTCATACAAAGGCTTTCTACACGGTCCTCACCTGGAAAAGAAAAATACGGTTTAACAATTTTCACTATGCTTAAATTATTAAATTATTATTTGCTAAAACATCAGTAAGTACCTAAAAAATTAAACCACTTATCCGCACTAAATCAATATGCTAATTATTTTTTTTATAAGAAGGTCATCGAATAGGTGTAATAAAAATAGAATAGGGAAAAAACTATTCACGCTTCTAAGAAAATTGCTCTAATTTTCTCTTTGCGAGTGTAAAGCGTAGGAAATATCAAAAGCTTCAATAAATAAATGTTTAAACATAACTAATTTTGAAGCAGATACTAAAAAAAATGAAAATAGTACATAGTTGAATTTACGTTGCTGTGTTAATTTTCCATTTGACGGCTCATAGTGTTTGTCATGTCATTTGTCTACTATNTGCAGGGCCTATCAGAGTTGACGATTGAGTGAACTTTGGCCCAATATTGGGTTGCTGAATGGAGTTCGTCCAAGGTTGGACCAAGTTAGGCATACAATTGATCTACCCAGACAGGGATCAAAGTTGGCTATATTACCTTCGGCTGATTAATCTTGGGCCAGCTTTGGGTCAACTTACATTGACCGGGGACTTATTTTCTAAACTTAAATTCAAATAAAATGATATCTAGAATGATCAAATTATTTTTCTGCTATAATAGACTTTAAAATATTATTATTTGCATGATTTTCAAACCGTCACATTACATTCACGACCCCATTAAATGCATATTATATAGCACGGATTTTAGGTATATGGTACTAGCAGCGAAACCCGGCGTTTCTCGGGTATATTTCTAGAACTTCCAGGAACATTCTGTATCGATTTTAACAGTTGCACACAAATTTGGAACTTTTTAGATCATTTCAGAAATTTTTGGAACTTTCCAAAAAGTCTCATCAGTTAGAAAAGGACAGATACATATTTTTTCACAGTTTCGCCACCCACTTCCACCCATCGCCACCAAACTCCCTTACTTTCAGCAGGAGACCGCCTAAGAGGTATTTACCACCCCAACGAGAAGTTGGTAGGAGTTGATGGTGATAGAGACAACTCTGATATTACGTACGCACATTAGCATTATATATATACATTTAGGTTTAGATTAAACAGTATTACGGAATTTACGTTTTGTGGTGATGTCACTGACCAACCCGAGGTTAAGGTTCATGAAATACTTAAATACCTCTACTATTACTCATGAGCACTAAACAAAAATCGAGTTTGTATGAAAGTTCTCTTCAGTCGGTCGTCATCATCATCATAAGGTCGTCAGTCCTAAGACTGGTTGGACACGTACCTCCACTCTTTCCTATCCTGAGCTAAACTTCGCATTTCCCTAAAACTAGAACAGCCCATTTCTTTGACTATTTGCGAACAGTAATCTGATCTAGTTCTACCTCTACCCCTCCTAACTCCTGTTTCTGCCTCTAATATGTCTCTGACTAGCCCGTTATGCCTGAGAAGGTGTCCTACCAATCTATCTCGCCTATTTTTTATTGACTTCCATAGAGTCCTCTGTTCTCCTATTCTTTCCAATACCTCTTCATTTCTAACCTTTTCTACCCACGTTATCCTCATCATCCGCCTATAACACTACATTTCGAACGCTTCTAACCTTTTCTTTTCCGCCGCACCCACTGACTAGGCACCCGTACAACAACAGTTGGTCGTGCAAACATTTTAAAAAAAAGATTTACAATTATTCCTGTAATTTTTGCGGGCAGAACAAAATTATCTGAAAGGCTGCATGTGGTTTATGTATTTTAAGAATGGAGTAAATAAAATCGTATACATCCTGTATCTTAATTTAAATACAGATTATAAGTAAGTACCATAAGATTTACATAAATCACTTAGTCAATAGTAACATGTGCTTCCAGGACCTAACTATTTTAATTATTAATGTTTATAACAACGCTCTCGTCTCCCAGACTTATTACAAAATCGGTAGCGTTCAGGAAGCAGACCTCCCGCGCGATTTATTTTCATAAAAGAAAAACATATGTAGACGCTCGTAAAATATCTAAACAATAACAATCTGCGCTAGTTTATTATTCCAACAGGAAAGACGCAAAGACAGGCATTGCACAGCTGGAGAACAACCTATCGGATAACATGCGGACAGACAATCATACTTACTTGGACTATTTTACTAGCGTGCGTTACACGTATTATAATATTATTACATACTTGATATTATTTAACGTAGCCGATATAAGAGAATGCAAATTGCCAAGTGACGAATGAATATGACGCAATGCAGTATCTACAGGTTAAGTATACATTTCCATTCGCCGTTTACTCCTTTAGAATGATTTTGCGTGTCAGAAGCCTTTTTCACTAAAGGGAAAGACAAAATTGATTTTTACATAAACGAACTTCACGAAATTCGACCTACATTCGATTTTCAGTGTTTGCCATTTGGATCGTTCAGTTTGGTAAAAATTTGAAAGGAGAATTTTATAAATGCAATTTATTGTACCAAAATACAATACCTATCTATGTAATAAGAATTTTTACCGTGACACTTTCTAGAAAAAAAGTTACTTTCTCCGCAGTACTTCGTGGATATAATAATAAAATACGAAATCCGGTAAAACAATTTAACTGACAATATGTCACAAAAATCCTTTTGCTTTTTGAAATTGTTGCTATACTGAAGCTTTAATAAAAAATACACGTAATCATTATTGCGTATGAACTAGTTTATTATCCAATTTACCCTTAATACACAGTGCTCCTTAACTGAGACTTGAATCTGCAGCCCCCTTAAGCCTCCCTTCCAAAAGACTGCTAGTGACTCAAATTACAAAGTAGCCTCGCCCGTTACACTCATCAAAGGTGGCCAGGGTAGCAAGGTCGACATAAATATCAAGGGTCAGGAGAAGGTGGCGATACCACGGGAGTAGGAAATCCCCCCGCATGTCCAGCCGTTTGAGGTTGGGCTTGTAGTGGCAATAACTGAATAACGTATGTTGGGGGAGAGGATCAAGCACCTGGGAATTAAGTACGCTAAGTCCAAAGGGATTAAATAGGTCTTGCCCGCATAAGAGAGTTTTAGAATTCTTTTGGTCTTTGGTCGAACGAATTGTGGTATCTTTATTATCTCTATATTATTGGACCGCGCTACAGGAGGAGGACCCAGCGGCATGACCTACAGGTTGATTTAGACCATTGCTTAGTGTACAGACACCGATTTGATTCTGGCTCCATCTGCCCTGGTTCATGCTTTTCTGTGGTGGCAAGGGCAGTTTCGAAAACCCGGATCGCTCCCCTCGACACCCCTATTTGCTAGCATAAAAAGTCGAATTTAAACGAGCCATCAAATTGCATTCACTAGTGTGTTTTTATTTTTCGATCGATGATACTGATAATTCCTATGAAAGAGAGATAAGCTTTGCTCTACGAACCATGCAGGGCCTATCAGAGTTGACGATTGAGTGAACTTTGGCCCAATATTGGGTTGCTGAATGGAGTTCGTCCAAGGTTGGACCAAGTTAGGCATACACCTTCAGGTGGTGAACATTGGACCGCTTTGGGTTAACTTACACTGACAGGGGAATTGTTTTCTAAACTTAAATTCAAATAAAATGATATCTAGAATGATCAAAAAAATATTCTAATTAATATTTTATTTTTTTGTTAATTAAAGAGTCAGTAATACTATTGTTCAAATAGTTGATTTCGAAAGAAAAGGAGAAATTATTTTAACAATCTGAATTATATATTTTTTTAATAATAGATAAAGATGACTGAATCTGGATTGAAAGGGATTTACTTAAAGCTTTATCGAAAAATTATTTACAAAATATATAAACGAAAATAATTAGTTATAGAGTGTGAACGAAACAATGCAGAGGCTACAGAAGCTGACCCAGAAGTCTTGTTAAAGTCTTACAAAATCACGTAAAAAAAAAGGCGTTTTCAACCCGGATGTTTTGTACATTAGCTACGCTGTGTTTATATTGTTAATACGTCCTTCCCTTATCTGCTTCCCTTTGAAAAGCAGATGTAAGTTGTTTAACAGAAATAATGAAAAATATTTTGTTAACCCCGCGCATAGCAACCTTAATACACTAGCGCAATTTCGACCGCCTTTAATAAGTTTCATTTCAAAAATTGGTACATCACCGTATCATCTAGTAACACATATACCTATAAACATAATCAGTTACTTTTCAAACATTTTTTTATTAAGTAAACATCTTTAATTCTGATGGAAATTTACTTCAAAGCTGAAGGTGAATGCAAACGGCTCAACTGTGTAATTTAGAGATTTCAGTATTATCGATTTCCGAGTCTGAGTAAAACATTTTTGTAGATGTTCTGGTGAAATTTAAATCTAAGCCGAAAGTAAACAACGTTTTTAGATTAACTTGATACGACTTCAAACCCGGTGCCGTCATCTGTTTCTGAATATTTCAGTGCCGGCTTCCTTTTGACCCGAATTGAATTTCCAAAAATTCATCCGAAACAACCCTCCGATGAATGCTGGGAGCCAACCACTTGAACTGCCAAATGTTCATTAAAGTTTAAAATGTTGAGCCGTAGGCTGTAGACAAGGGACATAATTCTTGTGACCGAAAAATCTTTACATTCGTCCGGCAGCCAGTGAAGGGAGGAAAAAATAAATAAATAGAAGGAACTGCTGCTTGGAGAAGGAAAAAAAAAACAAGTGGAAAAAAAACAAGCAAAAAAAAAGGAATTTACTTCACCCGCCAGTTGATAAAAACGTTATTTCAGGACAAGACGATTACGTCTAAAACAGACCACATTTTTGTAACAGCAGCACATAAAGCACACACCAAACCAATTATAAAACTGGTTACGACTGATCGACATTAAACGTCTTCAATGTACATATCTTAAAAAAAGAGATGGCAGGACTCGAGTATTTACAAACACAATACAAGGAGTTTGGTGAAAAACTATAAAAAAAATATTTCCTTCATTTAATTTTAGAACTAACTTTTAATCCGCGACTTCGTTCACGTGAAAGAGTTCTATCGAAATCGATTCAGATATATTTACGTTTAGCCCATACAGGCAAATAAAAAAGTGTCATGAGTTAGATACTTTTGGCATACGCATACTGACAGATAGGCAAAATTTTTTTCAAGGGTTGTTAATAACATACAAATAACTTTATTTATGAGCTTAAAAATATGGTAGTTATTTCGATATTCTAAAGACTATAATTTTAGGCTGATTTTAGATACCTAGGAAGTCAGATAAGTCAAGATGGAAGGAGTAGTAGGGATATAAAGCAGAGGATAGCGCAGGGTCGTGTCGCCTTTAACAAAAAGAAGTCACTTCTGTGCTCGCGAACGGTTAATTTAGAAATTCGAAAAAGTTTGTTAAAGGTATATGTTTGGAGCACGGCATTGTACGGGTGCGTAACATGGACAGTGGGCGCGGCGGAAAAGAAAAGGTTAGAAGCGTTCGAAATGTGGTGTTATAGGCGGATGATGAGGATATCGTGAGTAGAAAAGGTTAGAAATTGAAGAGGTATTGGAAAGAATAGGAGAACAGAGGACTCTATGGAAGCCAATAAAAAATAGGCGAGATAGGTTTGTAGGACACCTTCTCAGGCATGAAGGTCTAGTCAGAGACATATTAGAGGCAGAAACAGGAGTTAGGAGGGGTAGAGGTAGACCTAGATTAGATTACTGTTCGCTAATAGTTAAGGATGTAGGCTGTTCTAGTTTTAGGGAAATGCGAAGTTTAGCTCAGGATAGGAAAGAGTTGAGGTACGTGTCCAACCAGTCTTAGGACTGACGACCTTATGATGATGATGATAATTAGATTGGGTTGGGCTAGGTTATGGTGGAATCAGAATTCCTTAATTGACACTTGTGAAGTGCTGCACCAAAGGATGACTGTTGTGCACTAATACGCTAAGGACCAAGGTTAGGTTATGGTCCCTCCCGTTCCTATCTTTCCCCTCTTCTCATTTCCCTCCCTTCTCATATCTCCTATCATGCCGAAGGATATTGACACATTCAAAATTCTAATAGAAAAACGTTGAGAACATTTCCGCGCATTGAAACTTCCTCTATTTGACATTCCAGTTATGTTATATCACCCCTTGGTTAGCGTGTTCTAAATACTAAAGCCAAAAAGATCGTCGCTTTACGACAATTACTGATAACAATATTTCTGTCTTGAAATCCCATAAATATTGCAGGCATTGGTATTGTGTAGTATTGTACCTATATCTAGTTTGACCTTTACATGACCGTTGGTCACAGCTCACGATTTCCCCTGGGAACCTTGTACTTTCCCCGATAAGTTAGTTTTGCACAGGTCAAACGGTATTAAAAATAATCGCTGCGATAGTGTGTAGGTATCTAGTAGGTAGTATGCAAATTACTAGTATGTGTTACAGCAAGGTAATAGTAGTAGTAAAGACAATTGTGTTGGTATAGACAACGTTCAAAACATTGTTATTTTTTGACCTTTAAAACGGGTACAGTTTTGATTGTGATTGAGTCAATACAAACTCAAATAAATTATTACTAGCTGGTCTTCGATTGGTCGACTTTAAATATTGATGAATTATTTGTTTTCTTAATAAAACGATTTATTTATAATGAGTAGTTATCTGAAATTTCAGTCAATAAAAAGACGAAATCGTAATCACTCTAGTCTTTCAATATAATTTCAATGTTATCGGTACTATTTAACGGGTTACTAATTTATGAATGAACTACTTATTTCGAAACAACTCATTCAGAGTTACAACTTATTGGTCAAAAGCCGAAATAAATTATTTGTTTTAGCGACTGACGACCAAGACCAAAACTAAGATCGATTAGTCGATCTCATTATGATAATAAAGCTATGAAAAGTGAAAATTCTGTTGTTTTTATCTTTAAAAATTTGTAAATGAAACACATATGTCGATTGGGTATATCAGACAAAATTATTATATCCGGTATAATGTACATATGTATTTATGTATAATAGGTAAATAAGTTTAGAAGATCGCAAATTTCCCAAAAGTAGTATAATTTTATGCAAGACTTGACGAGTTGTCATCATTAAAATGGCATTTATATTAAAATGCATGAGAACGCGGTACATCTAGATAAAACTGAGTTAATAAATATTTCATAGAATGTCTTCAGACTACTCATTTGAACTTTATTGATAACTTCGTTAAAAGTTAAGCATTGCATTGCAAAGTTTTGTTAATTTTAAATACACACAGACACGTTTATCTTTCATATAATACCACTCTCGGCGATTGTTACACAATATTCGCGAAATGTTTATCCGCAAAGACTAGAACTTTTGACAGTCTTCGATTTTTGCCTATTCCAAAAAATTGATCAAAGAATCTGTATCAAATTTTGGGTGAAAAACAAAATTAAATGTGCGAACGCATTGTTGACTGTGGCATATGGTGAAGCCACCTAGGACCGAAACAACGTTTATCAGTGGTTCTAAATGTTCTCAGAGGGGCGATAAGATGTGAACGACGAAGAGCGTACCGGACGCCCGAACACGTCAACAACAGACGAAAATATTGATTAAGTGAAGAAAGTAGTATTGTCCAATCGACGAATCACCGTTAAAGAAGTTGCTGAGGACCTAAACATATCGATTGGTTCCTGCCGTTCGATTTTTACCAATGATTTGGGCATGAGACTAGTCACCGGCGAAATTCGTACCAAAATTGATCAATTTCGACCAAATACAGCATTGCTAAGGAGCTGTTGGACTCTGTTCAGCTCCAGAGTGTCATAACTGGTGACGAATCATGGGTTTATGGTTATGACGTGGAAATCAAAGCTCAATCATTCTAATGGAAGCTGCCGCACGAGCCAAAACCGAAAAAAGCGCGCTAAGTTAGGTAGAATGTGAAGATTTTGCTTACAGTTTTCTTCGATTGCAGGGGCGTGGTGCATCATGAGTTCTTGCCACAGGGTAGAATAAGGAATATTACTTGCAAATTATGAGCAATTTGCGAGAAGCAATCGGCCAGAAACGCCCGGATTTGTAGGAAAAAAATATGGTTTTGCACCATGATAACGCCCCTACTCACACATCGTTGCTTTTACCCGAATTTTTGGCCAAAAACAACACACTAATAATGCCGCAGCCACCGTATTCCCCAGATCTGGCCCCTTGTGACTTTTCCCTTGTTCCTGAAACTGAAGAGGCCTACGCTACGATTGACATCAAAGGAGCAGCTGAACAAGATCACAAAAAAAATATTTTTTGAAGTGCTTCGAGCATTGGAAAAAAAGTTGGCACAAGTGTGTAATATCTGGTAAGGATTGCTTTCAAAAGAACAAAATATATATTCATGAATAAATAATTTTTGAAAAAATACAAAATTCGCAATACTTTTTGAGCAGACTTCGTATTTCACTAAATTTTTAAAATTGTTTGTAATAAAACAAAATGATATTTGATTTGTAGAATATAAATTCTTAATAAACCTGTTAACATCATCATCTTAGGAGTGTAACTTATTTGATAAAAAAATTCCAAATTACTGATTGGTACATTCATATGGTATGTAACGATTAGCGTGATTCAATTTTTTTTGTCCACGTTCATACTCAATTTCACTTTCTCGATCATGAACGGCCAACACAACGACTTTACAAAAACGGAGCCAATGTCAAGCTGACGAATTCGATCAGTGTTCGCCAAGCAACCACTTTTGCTTACGAACAAAAACTGAAAGGTCAGCGGGAACGCACTCCTGAATTTCTTTCATCGTTTAACGAACGCTGGCGACCGTTTCGGATGAAATTGAAAAACGTGAACAATTCGAGAGTGAAGGAAAAGACCGTGACGGTTTTTGGTAAACCGTGAAACACGCGGCACAAAAAGAAGACTGTCGAACCTGACGGTTAAACACCCAATATTAAGATTTTAAGTTCAAGGTTCAAGGACAAAATGCTATAGGAAGGTAACGTGAACTGAACATAAATGATACTTATAAGATAATACTGTCATTAACATGGGACCTCACTTGCTAGAATTTTTAATGTTACGATACTCTAAACGTTTTTATTTTATTAATCATCGATCGCAAATGGAATTTGTTTAACGCTACTTTAGAAAATTTACACGTTTTTTGATTTTGAGGCATTTAGAAGAATTTTTGTATGGTTAATTTTAGTGTTCGACCGAAACTAGTTTTACGACCGAAACCGAAACCGAAACATCCTTATAAGGATCATGTTTTGAGAGAAAAATAAAGAAAACATTGTTATAATCAGTCAGTTTTATTTTTTTATCTTTAAATCACTTAACTCTGCAGTCTTTGACATTTTCACTTATTGATAATCAAATCAAAATCAACATAACAACCCCTCATTTATGGAAATATTTTAATTGCGCCTTAAAAATACTTAAAATAGGTGAGATGTTTATTTGAGTAAGTAGACTAGACTCATTTTTCTTTTGAAGATGCGAAATGTCTACTAATCGACTTCGCTTGGATGGAATTTAACGCGCCGAACATGACCGAACAGAATGCGAGAACTCCCGAACGCATTTTCGGTTTCGGTCGTAGTTTCGGCAGGTTTGCCGCCGAAACCGAAACTAAACCGAAACTCGTTTTTTTTGCCGAAACTCAACCGAAACCGAACTTTCGGTCGGTCACTAGTTAATTTCAATATATTAAGCCGAAGTAACTGTTAATTTAATTCACTTTAATGTAATAATAAACTAAAACTAATAAAGAAAAATTTTTGCAGCTGTAACGCCCTCACCTGGAATCAAACACGGGTCCCCGCTTTTTCGCACTACTGCTCTGCTACTAAGCTACGAGAGGTTTGATTCCCGACGAGAGCGTAACAGCAGCAACAATTTTTCTTAATTAACTTGAGGTTATCAGTGAATCTTTTTTCTTTTAATTTAAACATATGTAGGTAATTTGTGAAGGTCATGTCACGGAATAGCGGAACATACGTGTCTCTTAATTTAAATGACTCGTGAAAACAATTTGATAATACTTTTTTGCTCGTGGATAAAGTTCAGAGGACACTTTTATTACGACTCACCTTAGTTACAAATAAAAAAAGATAAAAAACGTGTGGTAATAAGCCAACGTACGCTAAATATTTTTAAGCAATTTTTATTGAATCATTATATCAATGCGAAAGGTCAAGCACAACTTTATAAATGATTTTTTAAGTGTTATAACTATTACTGTTTGCCGTGAAATTACGAGTAGTATTTTCTCAAATTGTTGGTTTTAAAGAAGCGAATTAAACTGTATATAAAACACTATATGCAGACTTTATTTGCAAATGAATTATTAACTATGAAATAACAGATTACAACTAGAGGCATAACGAATAAAATATGAATTAAAAACGCAACTTAACAGGAAGAAGCTAAACGTAACTAACTATAAATTATGTGACAAAATCAAAAATTGTTATGATGCCCCCACCAATACCTATATACGATATAAATATATATACGATACGAGCTAAAAGACAATAAAGGGATAAACTCAACAAGGTATGACTCTGCTTCGAGCTATGAAATTCCTGTAACCTGCATACAACTGAAGAGCATCAATAATAAAATTAACAAAGGTTGGTGCCATCGAAGATCTTCGCAGAACCTCCTGACTATTGGTTCCAAACCAGCCTATTATTGTTTGCAAAAGAATGTTCAAGAGATATTTGACTAACTTGTATGTATTTGAAATTATAGAAATTTCCAATATAATAAAATAAAATAGGTTGAAAAATGATAAGCATATCTATCTCTAACGACTAAAAAAAAATATTAAAATTAAACTGAAAAAATTTGTATAGTAAAGTATTAAAATTAAATCATCAAAAAAGATTGCCGGAATTGAATAGTTGATGAGAAACTATAGTAGCTACATCTGCTTATCTTATCGGGAATAACAAGGAAATGCGGTCCCTTCTTTATCAGGAAGTTGAAATTACCTACTTCTGTTTTTCTGTTAACATTTCATTACTGCGCATGTTAAAATTTTTCGTACATTCTATAATATTTACACTCAATGCTAATATTCAAAATTAATGTAATTGACCCATTTTTAAATTTTTAACCACTATAAACTATCTCAGGTAAATGAGAGAAAATTTGTTGCTGTTGTCACACCTTCGCCGGGAATCGAACTCGGGACCTTTGGCTTAACGCACGAATACTCTGACCACTAATTGACGTGAGGTAATTTATAGTGAGCAAACAATTGAAAATGAATTTCCACATTAATATTTGATTTTAACCACTATTAAATGTCAACGCGTTTCATATATCTATTACTAATATAATTAGTTCGACAGATCTATTACCTAATAAGTACGGTTTGTTGTTGTTGCTGTTGTTGTACGTAAAGCCAAAGGTCCCGGGTTCGATTCCCGGCGAGGGTAGGGTGTGACAACAGCAATAAATTTTCACCCTATTGACCTGATGTAGTTTATAGTGGGTAAAAAATTGAAGATGAATTTTCACATTAATATTTAAAAATGAAATACCCTATTACTGTGTTTTCCAAATCCTGCAATCGGTAAGATATTTGGAACTATGGTATAAAACCTCAAGCCTTGGTACCAGTCCGGAAAATCCGGACAATGGTTCTGAAATCGAAATAATGTTTCTTCACAGTAATTTTTCATTGGAAACAGTATCAGTGTTAATCTTCAATGTCTTGACCGTTAAGTTTCAAATTAATGGTTTTTGTTTCCAGGTTGCNTTTAAGTATTTTTAAGGCGCAATTAAAGTATTTCCTTAAATGAGGGGTTGTTATGTTGATTTTGATTTGATTATCAATAAGTGAAAATGTCAAAGACAGCAGAGCTATGTGATTTAAAGATAAAAAAATAAAACTGACTGATTATAATAACGTTTTCTTTATTTTTTTCTCAAAGCATGATCCTTATAAGGAAGTTTCGGTTTCGGTTTCGGTTTCGGCCGTAAAAACCAGTTTCGGTAGGACACTATTAACCACTATTAAATGTCAAAGCGTTTAATATATATAGTGCTAATATTAAATTAAACGTGATATACTTATATCTAAATAGGTACTCGATCACTAATTCGACAATTAATCTTATTATATTTTTCTAATTGCTGTTACATCGATACGTGTATCTATCTAGTATTAGTATATAAAAAAGGTCTTTGTATTGGTAATTATAAACCGACAATGTTGAAGGACATTACCTAAGAATTTTTAATAGAAGATGGTTTTTTGACCCTGAAAATTCTCTCACACTGTTTATATAACTCCTCTTTATAAACTATCTAACCCATGAGGAGCAATTGCACAACATTATTTCGTTGCAAAATCCTTGGCTGTTGTAGGCACACAAACATTTATAAAGATCTAACGCTGACAGTCACTTTCGAATATCGTCAGACTTAGAAAGACGATACATATTATGCGAGTAACATATACGGACCGCAGATTGTTTTCTGTTTCGCGCGTACGCCACTGATTTCTCTTTAATCTTTACCAACTCGAAGAACGAAAAGTCGACGCAAAGTATAAGTAAACGATTTTTTAAAAAGATATATTATGCGCGACGGCCGTCACGCTTTTACATCTGGAGACATAAAACTACACTCCATATAAAGAAGAACAGATCAGTGTGTTGTCTGTTAAACTGACATATACCAGAAACCGGAATGCTGTATTTTGTATTAATAAACCGATGATATCATTCGTACAACCGACTACGGAGAGGCGTCAATTTAATTTGTTAGTAGGATCGTTAACACTATAGGGTGAACAAACTGACAATTTTTTTGAAACATACGCACATCAGATCAATATGAAATACAATATAAAGGTACAAAAACAGTCAGTTTCAATAAAAAGAATTAAATTCTATCCATTAAATAAGTACAAAGTACCTTAGAAGCTCTTGTTAAAGTCTAACAGTCCGAAACAATTGTAGAGTCAGTCCTACATTAAATAATTATTCACAAAGAACCAACTCAGATGCATTAGCCCTTTAAATGCCCTGGATGTACAGTGAATTGTAAAGGAATTTTATCTCAAACAAGTACCTAATTAGATTAGAAATTAACCATTCATAAAAATATACTGCATTATTCTTTATAAACAAACAGAAGGCACTAATTTTGAAATCCAGTTTGTGGAAATTTTGTATAACAAGTGAAACTGTATTTCAGCGAAAGAAAAATAATTTGCATTTTAAATTGGCTCAACGTTAGTGCGTTCTAAGAAATTGAAAACGAATTGTATCGACCCATTCAATAAATTCTTTAAATGTATCACAAAACACAAAGTTTAAATATACAAAGGTATCTAACAATGCTTTCAAAGCAATACGGAATAAATTATTCTCCGTAATATTTTGAAAGCATTTAATGAATATTTCTCAGAAAACATATATTTAGAAAAAAAAATAATACGTAGGTATAATACTTATAATATATAGACACGAAGCTACGTGTAGATATCTAAATTTCATTGCTTGCAGCGTGCAGACGATACAGTACAACTGAAGTTAAAAATAGCGTTTAACTGTCTGATAAATGTTTTGAGTAAAATCTATATTTGTAAGTTTATTTATTTTTAATTTTAAACGAACCATCGAAATCCAATCAACAATTTTAATGCCTAGATGAAATTCCTTCCGGTGGAGTTCAACCGTAACTTGTAATCGTTTTCTCAATATGAGTGGCCGTTTTCGAATTAAATGGTTGTAGCACAGGCTGCCAAGAGTGCAATTTAGAAAAACAAATAGTATTCTATTTCTTTTTACGTTCTGAAAGAACAAGGTGATTTTTACGCCCTATTTTGAATCCGTACGAGGTCGTTTACTTCGTAATCGTGATCAAGATTGATGACAGCCGTTTTTATGAAAGCGTTAAAACTTGAACTTGTTTAAAATTCTTTAGCGTGTTGAGATAACGTCGACGTTTTCATGGTTTAAGAACTTCCTTATCGTCAAAACGATGTTCTATCTTTACCAACGTCGTTTTCTCAGATGTTTCAAAAGAAATTACAAAAATAATCAAAATCGTTGATTTTGCCGAATTATTTTCCTTTATCGTCAAAGGAAAATTTATGTCAAATTCTATAAATTACGCGAATATAAAACACCTATTTGGTAAAATTTCTTTAAACCATCTATAAGGCGTCGTTTCGCTTATATTGCAATTTCGTCAGAAATTATACAAGAGACATCAATATAACACCGCAAGGACAGTGCAAGGGTATTTTATCGGACATCAGTGTGTTTTTTCCTTTCCCCTCTGTCAATCTATTGGCAACCACTACCGACTTCCCTGACGAATTCCTCGATTACCTTGATAACCTACCCTACTCCCTAAAATAACCCCACTGCCCCCCCCCCCACACACTCAGAAGATGAGAGAAAATTACAGGATAATGGCAACTGGCCCCAATGGTGGTTTGTAATTCGTATTAGGTACTCTCCTGGCTTGCAATCGTACCCTAGGAGTATGTAAAGGGATCGTAGTCCAGAGAAAAAAATCAACACAAAATTTGTTAAAATATGTTGTATTTCTTACATAACTTCTGATGAAACTGTTGTATTAGTTAATATGTATAGATAATTTTAAAGAATCCGTGCAGAGTTTCTCCTACAATTACTACAACGATTGTAAGTTGAAAACAGTTTTAATTTATGGAAATTAAACCAAATAAGTATTTTATTGTTATTCATAACGAATCAGTTGATATCATTTACGCTTTCTTATAAAATATTGTCGTTGATTCTCTTAGCGAAACAAAAATTGCGTGGAAGTTATTTGAACGCAATAATTCCAAAAATAAGTTATAGTATTGACGATTTGGCAAAAATAATTTACAATTCTGTATCAACGATTACGTCAATTACTTACTTGTCTAGTTTGAAAAATTTTCACATTTGATTTTCTAAAAGTAATTCTTTGGCATCATCATTTAGGTGCTTTCCTAAATTCCAATTATTTTATCAAATGTTTGTTTTCGAATAAAAATTAAACCAATATTATTTTTAATGTTATGAATTTTTGTATATCGGGTATTATCGTATATCAAAATTCAGATATTCAAATGTATTTCATTAAATATTTGGGTATTCAAAAATTGAAATATTTGATTCAATGAACTAAATATTTTTATTTTTAAAGTTTTAGTATTTTAGAAACGCGAAATTGGCTCAGGATAGGAAGGAGCATGTCCAAACAGTCATGCTTGCGATGATGGTTACTATTCGAGTGCTGCGAGTGTTTTTTCAAATTTTCGCAGTTTTCTTCTTGATAATTATACATGTTCCTGTTTTATATTAAGAAAAAGAAGAAGTTATCGTTATAAATGCAAATGTTAGTTTGTTTGTTACGTTTTTACGCCTTAACTAATGAACCGATCGTCATGGAATTTTGTATGTACATTATCAGGGGCACAGAAAAGGACATAGAGTACCTTTCACCTAAAAAAATTAAAAACCGTTGCCGAAAGATAGAAAAATTAGTCTTATGTGGTCGTCTATCATCTTTAACAAGTATTTAAATCAACGCGAGCAAAGCCACGGGTAAAAGCTAGTAACTACATATATGTAGAAATGTAGATATATTTTTTACCAGTCTGCTCTATTTGTTTCTCTCTTTACGTTACATATGTTATAAAAGATGTGCGCACAATTGAAGGAATTACACACACTGTGTACATATCACAGACTCATATTTATGTAGTTACAAGAAAATTACGATGTTCTGCTAAATAGAATACTGTCCCTACACATAAACACAAGTATGTATACATCCCCTGTTTGTTGGAGAAATGACATCGATAAAGATCGGTCGTTGTACTCGTCCGTTCAAGTAGACCAGTTGCATGTAATGTGTACAACATATAACATGTAACATAAAACATAACATACATAAGACAAGTGACAATGGCCATTAGACGTTTTATACAGCATTCATGACTTCTGAAAACAAGTGGGTGTCTCGTTCGTTACGTCTGTGTAATGGACTCGTAAATAAATAAAATTCAACCAGAACAGACAAATGAAACAGCATAACAGTATAATATTATTGTTTAAGGTCCTCGCTACAAAACTGAAACAGATTATTAATTGTTTTTCGAAAAATAGCAGTTGCCTTAATTGTTTTTAAACTACTTAACTTTACTACAAAACATTAATACTGTTTAAGTTTATTTATACCTATTTACAGGATGTGTGGACATTTTAAGCGAAAATAATTTAAGGAAAAAAACAATTAACAATAATATATTCATTTTACATTGTAAATAACGTTACTCAGTTTTAATTACAGCACAATTAGTTCATTATTGTAATGGCGAAATTAAATTGTAGCCAAATGATTATTAGGTTAGATTAGGTGTCATCCGGCGATAAGTATGTTTTAAAATTATTATAAAACTACGTCTTACCCGAGGCTTCGTTCACGTTGATGCCCTAAATACTTTATTTTTATAATTTATAATTTTTTCTATCCCTCGATAACAGTATTTTCTTTTTTTTTATATAAAAAATACGTTATGTCCTTTCTGGACACTTGATAATGTGTATACAAAATTTCAAGATGATCGGTTCAGTATATAAGACGTGAAATAGTAGCAAATAAACAAACAAACTTTCTATTTCGAAATGTAGTGTTACCGAAGAATATAAAGAAGGTTAGAAATAAAAAGGTATTAGAAAGAGTAGGAGAACAGAGGACTCTATGGAAGTCAATAAAAAATAGGAGACAGGTCGGTAGGACACCTTCTCAGACAGACACATAGAAGTAGATACAGGAATTACGAGGATTAGAGGTAGACCTATATTAGATTACTGTTCGTAAAAAGTTAAGGATGTGGGTTCTAGTTTTAGGGAATCGAAGATTAGCTGAGGATAGGTAGGAGTGAAATGGTAAATCTTATTAAAGTAATAAAATGTGTTTATTAGAAAATATAATTTGCAGTATCCACCCAAGGTTATGCTTTTTTATTGATTTGCTCTAACTGATAGGAAAATTAAATTATTGATACGAATAGAACATCCATATATCAAGCTCAAATTCTGTTGATACATTCAATTTACAGTTTGCGTGAATATCGTTAACTAAAGTAGTATATAAAACTTAACTGAACGTTATAACAAAAATTTTATGACCAATTCTTTCTTGCAGAGATTTTCTTACAGCTTATGATCCCAACGTAAGAGCAGTTGAAGACTGTAAACATTACTTTTAATTAAAAATTCCTTTTTGCAAGCAGTAAAAAGAAGTAGTAAGTAAAAATGCTGCAGCTTCTTTGTAATCTTTTTGAATGAAAATTCATTCTGAATTTTTCAAATGCACCACTTTAAGGCGCTCGATATCGTTCTACGTAATTACCTCTGAACTTTTACGTAACTACTTACTTCTTTTACTAGCTAAACGCAGCCTTTGTCGTCGAGTTTAAACCGATCCTTAAAACTCCGCGAGTGGTCTAAGATATCATACACTTCAAGTATTTCAACTTTCGTTTTGATCACATTTACATTTTTGCATTGTGAGGAGGTCACACTTTCAACCTTTTTTCCGAAGGTCTACCAGAAGTTTCCTATCAACACACTTTACCAAACCCATTTTAAATTGCACAGGAACATGGTTGGCAACCTTTACACAATTACTTCAAGTGGAAGTTCATGTAGTCCTCCATTAACTTCATTTATCACGGATACTTTCGTAAAGAAAAAATATCATAAACCAAGTACTAAATGCGCACCGTTTTAGTTCTTTCTTATGCGGTTTCTTGACTGATGGCTTTCATGCTTCTATGATTAAACTATGTAATTGTAATCACATCATAATCAAATATACTATGAATTTATAGTAAGCGCAACACTACCTGGAATGGCATATTTATTGTTCATGCTTATCTGGAATTATTACGATCAATAATACCTTTATGAATAATAAAGCAATGCGAAAATTATTACCTAAAAGAACCAGTGATCAAGTTCGCAAATTATACACGTCAGAAAAAAGTTTAACCGACCATTGGAGCATTGGAACCTGCGAGTGTTGATGACAATTAGACGTACCTACTGCAGGTGGAGTTTGCACTCTCCTACAACTAACTATTAGAGATCAACGTGATGTACCGGATAAGCGAATACGTGGCAAAACCACTTCAGTTAATGGTTCATGTCTTTGTTTTTCGCTTTTCATTAAATATCACCTTCACTAAAGTTCTAAACAACGATAAGTCCCATTAAACCAATCAAATTTCAATTCTTGATTCGCGGATTTTCAACGAGAGAGTTGAGTTGAAATCTTTGAACCTATCGTATAATGTTTATAAATAGTAAAAGCCTGCAAGGTGACAAAATCATACTCATAACTAATAATAAGTTATCATCTCTACTAATTATCTAGCCGATATGGCAGACGACTATTACCTACTAGAACTGATACAATTACGACATGCAAATAATAAGATAATAACTTCTTAAAAATTACAACGGTTAAATATCTTTTTACTAAAGCTCATCCAAATTACTGACCCTAACGTCTAAAACTAAATAAGAAATGGGTGTCGCAAGTATTAAGGTTTTCTGTGGGAAATATTATTCTTAATAACGTTTCGCACGGTCGGGTAAACACTTTCCCCACCGGTATATATTGTATTAGAAGTAGATTATTTTAACGTTTCCCTTACGTTTGTTCTTGACTCAATAAACCAACTATAACGTGCCATACAGTTAACTTTCTAATTCGTTCCGTTAGATAATCGAATCAAACAGAATTTTTTATGGACATATATATATATTACCACATGGGAAATGGAGAAGAAATTCAATTTCGATGATGTTAAAAAAATACCGATGACAACACCTGTGAGTAATCTCTTATTATTAGAAAACAATGACTACCTAAAGATAAATTCATAATGCACTAATGCATCCAGTTTTTAAAAAACCGTCTTGAAAGACAGACGGTAAGACAACGGAGCGAACCTGTAATTTAGTGGTTCCTTTTTTTCCTATTGAGGTTCAGAACCCTAAAAACGGAAGCATTCAAAAAAAAGTGAATGATTC
This sequence comes from Agrilus planipennis, assembly GCF_000699045.2. Classification (NCBI taxonomy): domain Eukaryota; kingdom Metazoa; phylum Arthropoda; class Insecta; order Coleoptera; family Buprestidae; genus Agrilus; species Agrilus planipennis. Next base: position 1,320,115 of record NW_020442464.1, read on the forward strand.
TACTCAATACAAAGGGGAGAGATCAATGACGATTTTGATGATGATATAGCAACGTAGATGTAGGTGTTTAACCGTAAATAACAACGGAAAATATTCGTTTATCAATATACATATGAAATATACAGGAAATTTTCATCATTTGGGTGAATTTATTTATTACGACCTTGGTTATAGCGACCATTTTGCTATAACGACGTTAAATTTATGTCTCTTGAACTTAAAGCATACATACCGTACAACATTCATGTGGCTATAGCGACATCGGACGTAACGCCGAGTTCGGGTGTAGTGACTGTTTTTAATCATCACACAAAGGGCTTTCTAATCATTCGTTCACATCTACATAGATGGTCGGCTAGTATGGTGACCTTTACCGTTTGTTTATAGTTGTTCTAATGATGTACGTTAAAATAATTCAGTTACAAAGAGATATTTTGAGTAGCAACTGTGTCTAGTAAACTTCTGAATAAGTATGACTCCTAGATACACATTTACTGTTAAAGAAGGCGGAAATCGTTTCAAAATTGAAAAATGGTGAAACTATACCTACGCGCATGTATCTTTTTACCTTTGTCTATAACGACTTCCGGATATAACGACGAAATTACAGTGGTCCCTTCATCGTCGTTATATCCGAAATTCATTGTACTCTTAAAATTTATTTATCAGTTACAAAACATCTGTATGATTTACCGAAAAACATTTCATTACAGCATTGAAACCATGTAAGACCAGCCCATTGCATCTATACGATAACAATACCAATACCTAGAAACGTATCTTTGTATCACAAAAAATTGTCCTTTATTCATTTATTATCTACAGTCGATTGTCAACAAAAGCAATTAGCCTCCTTTTTTTCCATTAGATCTTCTAGACCAGACCACTTTTCCAAGTATAATTAGAGTTTTGGAAAGCTTGTAATAAAACTAATGATTAATTAAGGACACAAGACTGGATTCCGTTCGGACATATACGGGCGGATGGTCGGACAGGACTGACATCGTCAAATTTACTTTCTCCGAACAGGTTTCTGTCGTTATTCGATCACTTTCCGTGTGTGGCTCGCACGTTCTCAACTAGTCGCTACCGGACTGTTATATCATCGTCTATAATGATGATAATTATTGTTATATATGAACTCTCAAGAGTCTCATTAGCGAGGTCATTCCTTCCGTTTTATTTTTTTTTATTTCTCATCAATTATCTCAGCAACTGTAATGTAAATGACAGCATATCTATGTATGACAATGGACTCGATACTACATAGTTATTAGTTAATTGTCACTGTCTTGGAATGTCTCATAAACAATTGATTGTATTGTGTAACTGAAATAAGCACATGAAAAAAGTAAAGGAGACAAAGTCGTTTAAAAAACGTAATAGTATTACAATATGATCTACCTGTATTTGTTTTATTAAGTATCTTTAAATATTGTATTCGAAATGTGAATTGTACATGGAAACGTCAAATAAAGATAATTTGAGTCTTTTGAAGAATTACAATATTGAATCACTAATTTCCTTTTGGAAATATGGTAATGTCTAGATGATGGTCCCCACTCCCTTCGGGGATGGGGGTGGGTGGGATCGAAAGAGGAGAAATTTTTATGGTACAGTGGTGGGGGAGACCTCCTCTTTCGATCCCCCCAACTCCACCCCCGAAGGGTGTGGGGGCCATCATCTAGACATTTACCGGAAATATTTATTCATATTGTAAGAAAAAAAAATGTTTCTTTGTGATAAGCTGTACACCTGCCATGTTTATTGATGTTCAAGTGTTCTCCTTCTATCTACGTGTGCTCATTGTATACATACATATACACATACCGAGTCCTTGAAAATTTCACGCGTAGACACCGATTCCCGAAAAAAAAATCCGAACAAATTCCTTGGCCGTCAGTTATTTAAAGGAATTTCTATTCCTACGAAGAAAATGTTTACAGAGTCAGCTAATACTGTTTACTCCTCTTGCGTTAGTTCGATAGTTTTTCAGTAGGTAGTTAGAAAGGAGTAATAGACAAAGAAGAAAAAGAAAACGCACCCGTTTCCCGAAGACAGCGTAAGCGTGTGTTCAATTCATCGTAAACACGCGCTATAAAAATAAATATTAGAAGCACTTCTGTTAAATTACGACCGACCAAGAGGAGCCTGCTCCTTATACAAAATATTCTTTGATAATGTCTTCAAATATTTACGAAACGCCGCCGGCGACCAAACATGGCAGAGCGCGGCTGCTTTTTCTTTTAATCGTAAGCTTCTCGTTTCGTTAATTATTTATCTTAGCATTAGCAATGAATGTCTAAGTGCTTATCACAGCAAATAGAACATGTATTAAAATAACAATAACAATACACATTTTTTTTATATGCATAGCAAATGATGTAAGATATCAACGAAAAAATTTTAGAACAACCACACTATCTTCTATATATATAGATACAAAAATGAATTGCTGTTCGTTAGTCTCGCTAAAACTCGAGAACGGATGGACCAGTTTGGCTAATTTTGGTCTTGAATTATTTGTGGAAGTCCAGAGAAAGTTTAAAACGAGAATAAATATGAACGTTGTTAACTATTTTTCAGATTATTTTTATGTAGATTGATAAATCTTAAGTTCTGTCACAAATTAAATTTCTGAACGCAACCATAATATTTGACATTTAACAACCAAGTTTATTTTATACAAAAGTTTAGGTCTTTTATTTATCGATTGAGCGAGTACGAAGTCTGCCGGGTCAGCTAGTAGATAATATAAAAATTAACAGACTCCTGGCCACTGCGAAGAATCAAAACAATAATCACATCTCCTATTGTAACATTGAGACAGCTGGGTTCGAATATTGGTAGAATATAGCTGGATAACAGCAATAGTGCCAGAATATCGATACAAGATATGGATGATTTTAACTATACCCAGATACTTCTTCCGGTTAACGGATATGGACATTTTTTACTACACAACTTAATATCTGGTTTCGATCCGGTCGGGTAGCAGATAATGTCACTATGCAACTCAAGGCCAAGGTTCATGAGATTCTGAGTAACCTCTATTATCAATGCCTATGCCATCATCAGAACAATTATTTTTACGCAAGCCGAGAAGTACACACTTTTACACGAACTTTCGGAACTATGGCAATTTATATACTATTAGACTTATTGAGCAGAACTCAGCGATCTTTTTTTAAATAAAATTACGAAACGACGAACCAAAGAAAATGTGTGGGCTCGTACCGCATCAGTGATTTCATAATCCAACTGCCATTACCAGAAAGAATATTTTTATCGAATTGTAGAATATTCACAGAAATGATTACCTACTGATTTTAGTTCTGGAATAGTTCGCAGTCAACGATTTGCTTAATTCTTTAACAGCATTACCAAAACAAAACAATGCCTGCTATAACGGCACTTTCGGAATGTAATGAATGATAAACAAAAGAAAATTAAACGACAATGAATTTGTGCAAAACCACAGCTTACTTTGAACTAATTTTAACTATTGTTTTTCAGAACGCATAAATGTTTAAATGCATACATAATAAAGGAATAAATGTGTATACGAATTATACGTGTATTTAACATGGATATGCAATAACAGGCTGGAAAGTAACTTCGCAAGTTTAATATTAATTAGCAGGAATTAATTACTGTTATTTCGTGCACCTTCTTATTAATTAGTAAAGGATAGTATGTAGCTGGTTAAATAGGAAATCCTACAATTATGTAACTCTTAGAATTTACATAAACGGAACTAAACGTAGAATAGTTTTCATTCTGAGTTTTGTAGAATCGTGTTTGACGCAATGAGATTTTTTTTCTTTAACCATAACCATTTACCTGCACAAATAAAAAGCTTCGGGGAAAAAAACAACACATTTCAACGAAACAGAAAAACTCCACAGGAAAGACAAAAAGAAACTATTTTCAAATACAGCGTAAAACCCATGATTAATGTCGACATAAACTGTTAAATAATAAATAATCATTAAGATAAGCTACAGCAAGATAAAAGTTATTTCCGTTGTTATTTCCATTTTCTAATCATACAAACAATTAGTACAAAATTAAAAGCTATTTTTTCAAAGAACATAAAACTTTTCATTGACAGTGCACAGGACGCAGGACTTTTTCTTGTATGGACCAAGAGTGGCCATATTGCTGTAGATTTTAAATTCCTCATAACCTAAAATACATCGAGTCGGCTACTAGCTGGAGTTATAAAAATTAGCTATACATGTTCTTTTCGAGAAGACTCCCTATTGGTTTGTGTGAACTGTGGAGTTCTATGTAGTATGGGTTAGGTGGTATGCCCAAAGTTATAGTGCGAAAGGTTTCTCTTGAGTTTAAATTTAGGTCAGGGTGAAAGGGGATTTCCCAATTTGAATGTGTAAAGTGCTATTCACCAAGGGTTTCGGTTAGGTAACGGTTTCCCATCGATATCCAGTTAATTAAAAATCATCAATTTTTTGATATGTTTTAGTGTCAATAGCCATAGTGATTGTGGCTAAACGCCCACCGATGGAATTATTAGATTATAGTGTGGGGGAATTTCATAGTTAAAATTACACTAGAAGTCCTTGCACCATCGGCAATGGGTTACCATCCGTCCAAATTTGAATGAGGTAATACTTGTTACATATATAAATAAGACGTATCTGTATTTTGCATATAAATATATACAAATACGATCGTGTTTAAAAAAACATTTTCTCTTTTTAGAGTCTTATCGTGTTCGGGTAAAAAAGAAAATGTAAAGTATTTTTAGAAGTACGTACTTATTAATGACTTCCATGACGAAACTTTTACTGTTGTGCGGTACCAGCAGGGCTTTCGTTTATTAGATAATTATTAATTACGAGATAGCGGTAATGTCGATCTTAAATTTTACTGTATCCTCGCCTTTGGCACACGAATAGTAATAAAAAAGCGAAGGTGGACTTTTTTTATTATCAGCCCGCATACTTCATAACATCAAGTCCACCTTCACGGAATTAGTGGAAAGTTGATTTATTGATCTTGGCGTTATCGAGCGTGGCATTCGAGTTACTTCCCCACGCAAAAAGTGATTAATCCATTATTCAAGATATTTCAGCTTCTTAATTGCAGATTGAAAGTAAACATTAAGAAAAAAATAAGCCGCTTTTGCAGCGCAGCGGCCGTAATTAAACAGGTAAAGAATGATTAAGGAATGTTTACATCATCGTATCACATTGATCATTCCTGATAAATAAATAAATGAAAAGTTCAATGATATTCGAAGCTTATTTAGACAAATCGGTGCTCAATTTAAACACTTAACTTTTACATTTTATAAATGGTGCGCCATTTTTAAACTTTTTATTAATGTGCTTCTACGTTGTAACACTCACTCATTTGGTATTTGACCTAAAACTAAACGAAATATTTTTGCTTTTCGATTATAATGCTTGAAATGTTCGTTGATGAAAAATGTTCATAAATTTACCTAATATTATACAGGAACCACAACACAACAATTGCGTTTTGATGAATTTTACCCTTTTTTCCTGAAATGTTGTTTTAAAGAGAAACAATTTAAAGAAACATTTTTTGAACTATTAAGAGCACTACAATAAAAAGAACGTCGTACGACGTAATTGTTATAATTAAGCGTCAACTGCACCTGTACTTTTTTCTCTTGGTAACTTTAATTCTCGTTTGAAAATAAATTGAAGATGAAACAGTCGTAACTTCCGTGAAAATTTTAAAAACTTTACGTGGTTGTGTTCATTTTTACGGTCTGTTGTTTTCAAATATTCACATGAAATGAATAATGCGTACAGCAAACAAAAAGTTTATAAAACTTTGTTCTCGGACGTAACTTCCGAAAGAAACATTAACTCATTTGTACCTGCCATTGTTATCTAGCGAGAAAATGACAGGAAGTTTGTAGGTAATTGAAAACAAGGCGGCATGTTGATCCTCTCTTCGCCCTCCGCACTGTTTTCCTACAACCACTTCACCTTCAACATTCTTTTATTCTTTTAAACATACATTTACGTGTGTAGATACATAAGACCTCGTGGAGCAGAAAATAAACATGCAAAGGTTCCACTTTATATACTGAGTGTTGTACAAATTATCGATATTAAAAATGTTCTACTAACGTATAAATTATACAGCACAGTTTTGAGACAATCATTCTGACATTTTCGCGGTTGAAAAACAAAATATCACACGTTTATCAAATCATGCATTTTCACTCAATCGACACAAAAAAGATAATATGTCGACAAAGAATAAGTGTGTAGAGTCTATGTTCGGTGAACATTTTATCCCTGCCTGTTATGGAGGGTAGAGGTAAGGAGAATTATCTCATGTGGGAGAATGTTGAAAGTGAGTGTCCAGCTATAAACAGTAAATAACACTAACAAAAGCTTTCCAAAATAGAGATAGCATAGGCAAAAGATATGGTATAAATGTAACAGTCGTTGACGGATTGAAGTATGCAGAGTTAGAAAATGATGACGGATGGTGGGGGTATCGAAAGAGGAGGTCTCCCCCACCACCATACCATAAAAAGTTCGTGGCGGTCTCACTCCCATAAAAAGTTATGGGGGTTCAAAGTTAATAAATATGCCAATTTTTATACATTTCAAGGCATGTAACGATTTATATAGTCATTCTTAAACAATATTCAAAGGTAAAACTAATGGAAAAATACATAAAAATATTGAGAAAGTTATATAAAACATTATTTAAATATCTTTATCAATAAGTTAGGTTAGGTTATCGGGTTTTGTTCAAGTGACCACACTCTTTAGATCCTAAATCTCCACCGGCTTGAAAATATTTTTTTTATTGAATTTTATTTGAATTATAGTGTATGAAAATTGTCAAAATATTCAACTTTCAACCGCCATAGGGGGGACATCCTCTTTCGATCCCATCATCTGGACATGTACCGAAAATTTAATATTTTTAGTGACTAGAATAGTTTGTGACAGTCCAGTATACCAAACCTATTTACTATTTACGTAATTCAACGTAATTTTGTCCTTGTGTAGTTTTCTATTCCATTCCAATAACCGTTGGCTTTTAATTTGAAATTTACCCTGTTGATACTGCGGCGCCACCTTAATTTAACGCAGTTTGATGGACACTTTTTGGCATGATTTAATAAACAATGTAACAAAACGGACATATTAATTTTACTTGTTATTATCCTTAATGTTATATATCACATTCCTAATTTCTGTCTTGATATTATGATACACCTTATCAGTTTTCAATACCATTATGTGTTAAAAATGCTTACCCAATGTAAGTGAGCGAAACACCTGCGCGCATTTTTTTTTTCTTGGTTTAATTATTTACTTCACCACAATCTCTTTTTTTGTTCTTATTGATCACTAATATGGTTAATTTATCGCATAGTAATTTTAGGAAGTGAATGTTGCCAGATTTGTATCTTTCTCTGATTGGCATATTTGAAATGGTACGCAGCAAAGATGAAATGCCATGTGTGCACCAAGGATATAAGTGATATGCGTATGCTAAAGGTTTAAATAAACTTAGGATGGGCAAATTGCCATATGCACCAAAGGATTAGTCTAGGTTACGATATAAAAGATCGCCATGATTAAAATGCAAGTGCTATGTACCATCCCTTCAAAATTGAAGTGGTTTAATTAGGACTCAATAGTCAATAAAATTCAGCATGTATAGGTAGCATTTCTCCTGTCCAGGGGATTCCACATAATATATAGTCAAACGAAACCAGAAGAGTAGAAGACCTACACATAACGTCTCCGCCCTCCACATATGTTAAGCAATTATTGATTACTTTAAAGTTGCCTTTTCACCCAACTCTATTAGACAAGATTTTCGAACAAATACTGCCTATATAGGTTTCAACATATTTTCATTAATGGGTTGAATATCGTCGAAATAGGAATGAAATTGTTGTCCAGTTTCAAATTTCCAAATTTAAACAGTAATTTAAACTTTAAAAGAGCAACGACTGAATCAACTCAATTGTGCTTCACAGTTACATACTCAAGAAATACAGAAAAAAGCATGTACCGGTAAAGGTCTAGATGATGGGTGGGGGGTATCGAAAGAGGTCTCTCCCCCACCACTGTACCATAAAAATTTCGTGGCGGTCTCACCCCCATAAAAAGTTATGAGGGTTCAAAGTTAATAAATATGCCAATTTTTATACACTTCTAGGCATGTAAATATTTATATAGTCAGTCTAATTAAAAATATTGAGAAAGTTATATAAAACATTATTTAAATATCTTTATCAATAGGTTAGGTTAGGTTATGTTATCGGGTTTTGTTCAAGTGACCACCCTCTTTCGATCCCCCACCTTCACCCGCTTGAAAATTTTTTTATTGAATTTTATTAGAATTATAGTGTATGAAAATTGCCAAAATAACTTCTTATGGGGTTGAGACCGCCGCAAATTTTTTATGGGGTTTTACTTAGATGACCACCCTCTTTCGATCCTGCCCCTACCTCCACCCCGAATGAGGTGGGGGCCATCATCTAGAGATCTAGACCTTTACCCATGTACCTAAGAAAAATTGCAACTCCATAACAACCACAATTTGCTTCATATACATGGGGGTGTTTTGGGGAGCAGTTGAGATCATTGGATCAATCCTCTACCATCCTATTTCCGCTTTCGTACAAAGATAGGTTCTTAAGCGTTTTTCCATACATACATATATCTATATATACAGGCTTTTGTGCATATATGTATTTCTGAACTTTTGTTCACTACTGTAGGTCGTGGAGTAACGCCCACGGTTACGGATTGTAATAACTATTCTTTGTTTCGAGCCAAATAATAGTGGTCGTCACGATGGCATGAAACTTACCCAGACCCATGGCTAGCGAACAACCTAAGCGGATGGACGGTAGGTACCATACGATGATGGTCGTCGAGGTATCTCATGCTCATCGTTTTGGTTCACCGCCTTCTAGATCTGCCGTTGCTGCTGCGCTGCTCTTGCTGTTGCTCGAGTACAAGGTTGGAATTAAAATTATCCTCCGGTAACCCCGTCGACCCGCACGTAACTTGGTTCGTTAACCTGCCCATAGTCTTTCTTTCTCTCTCTGTATACTCATAGCCGAAGGTGATTGTGCGATACTCATTTGTTTGCACGCTGTTGACCTTGGGGACGCTCTCAACATTCGAAACGACATTTTTTTCTAGTACATATTATAATACGCATCATGTCCATTCGGACATTGTCATATATACTCGAACAAGAAAATAAATCATAAAACACGTGGTTGGCGATCATCGGGTTCGGACTTAACGGAGCAACGGCGACCAAAACCGAAGCTTTCCTATTTTAGTACCTACAGGTACAGTACCTGATGTTGAATGTAGATTTTTACTAACGATATTTGCAGTAGTTATTATTTACTTACAAAATTCAGAAAGAGGTGTGATACAAGAGACATCTTCATATTGTGGAAAATTCCATTCAGTCACCATCATGTAACAAGCGGGCTGAAAAGTTCGTAGGCTAGCATAGAAAAAATTACTTTTTTTGATAAAATTTGATTTTATTATTCAATATAGTTCCCTTCGAGTACGATACAACGATTCTAGCGGTCATACAATTTTTCGATACCATTTTTATAATACGATTTGTCTTTAGCCTCAAAATAGGCTTCAATCTCGGCGATTACCTCTTCATCGGCGCGAAAATTTCTGTCCAACGAGCATCCCCTTGAGGTCTGAGAACAGAAAAAAGTAGCAGACAGCCACATCTGGAGAATACGGTGGACGCGGAAGCAATTCGAAGCCCAATTCATGGAATTTTGCCATCGATTTCATTGATTTGTGACGAAATTCCTTTTTATCCATTTTTTCAAAGTAACAAAAGTTCTTTCACTAAAAATACTATAACTCAGATAGTAATAGTGCAACAGCTGTCAAATTTATAGACGTGTCTTTTGAAGGTTAGGGCTAACTAAAAATCATATGGATTTAATACTAGTAGAGCCATATATGGATCAGCCTACGAACTTTTCAGCCCGCCCTTGTATCTATATAAATTAAATTAACTACTGTTCAGCAAACCGAGGATAACATAAACGCGCAATTGATCCCATGTACTGCATAATTTCCTACAATTAGGGAAATGAAAAATTAAATCAAGGAATGTAATAAGAACAAACCAGGACATAATCACATAATACATATCGTCCATAGAGAACTCCACTATTAAAAGAAGAGGAAAGTATTTAATGAAGAACTCGTATTAAGAAAGGATAGTGATATTTCGTAACTTTAGCGGATTCGTTTTATTATGATCTTTATTCTTACCTACCTATGATGTGCTGATGGGAACTAATAAGTTCGAAATCGATATTAAAATCTGGTAATTTCGACAAATTAATATTCACTTAAAATGTACCTATCTACTTCAATTTGTTTTACGTAGAAACGACTATTGATACTTTTGTGTGTTCCCTTAATGGGTAGCACGAAAGCAACACAAATCAGTACCAGAATAAATTTATTTCATTTTATTTTATTTTAATCATGCTAACGACGTATATTGATGACGGTTGTAGTAAAAAAGTACCTCACAATAAAACCACGTGCAGTTTCTTACTTACGAATTGCACTGAATGCATTTAATATTAAAGGAGTGTCAGATTACGTGACTGTGGGAAAACAAAACATGTTGTTAATTGAACGACACCTACCTATCAGAAATTTTACACACTTTTTGCGTAAGAACGTTGCAATGTGCACTCGTTAAATTGTAATAAAACTGGTCGATTTGCAACCCGCTTTAAAAAATAAAACGATTGAACAAGGTAATAATTAAGTTGAAATAAAAACGCCTTGGCGGCATATGATCGATAATAAATGATTCACCGATAAAAACTTAAATATGTTGATATTTTACCATTTAACCTAACATAAAACCGAAATAAGAGATCAGTTGAAAGATGTCTATACACCTTTCTACAAAAAAGGCGAAAATAAATAAAAGAGTGCTTCGATTAAGCCAGCGCGACTTGTCTGATAGGGACTCATCATCATCATCGTTGTCGCCGTGTTCTTATGTTCTTCGTTAATAAAGTAAATCTCTTAGTTTTCATGTTTTATTTAAACAACCCGAACCTCTCATTTGCTGTTGTTCGCGCGGTGTAAACTCACCTTTATGATATGATGTTACATGTCATCGTTTCATTTTTAAACCTAATTATTTAAGGAAAAGACTAATTATATTATTGATGAATAGTATTCAAACGTCGTCTTAGAAAGATGCATGTAAGTATAATAAAAAATCTCGCTATAACTGGCATACACATTTATAAATTCGTAGAAGACAGGAGGTTAATTAATGTTACTGCGACTTTTATGAAGTTCAGTTACTATAAAAGACATGTCAACGGACACATTAAATTTTACCATTAATAAGCAGAACCGAATATTCACGAAGGTAGCCATTGTAATTATATAGTACTTACCTACGTACTACATTCCTATTCAAAAGATAATAGTCACAACCAAAAACAGTAAAAATAATAATCACTCTAAAAACATTTACAGGATGTGTAGCGAACCGTTTTGCATATATAATAATTCAATGTCACCAGTATTATTCAAATTCAACGTTGTTAACAAGTATGAATACACAATACAATCATGCACAGGTAGGTAAATCCGAGACGACACAAGCAACACGACTGAATTTGGAAACTTGAACGTATTGTAGTTACAATTTGCTTACACGTTTTCCAGTTTTTCATTTCAAAAGCAAATTATTAACCTTGTTTAATAAACACACGGGCATCGTTTCGCAAATGGGTGCCTACGTTTCGATGACTTATCATAACACCTAGTCAGTACAGTATAACTCAATACATACACGCTCGACTATTATAATAATATAATCAATCACATGTAAATAATACAATGTGTAGTCGTCTAGTACCTATAATGGAACACTATCTATTATGCGAACATTATAATTAATAATAGTCCAATTTACAATTAAAATTCACCGTTTACTTATAATTTCTTCATTACATGAGTAACTTTTAACAATAATTTAGAAACAAATTGAACACTAACCACAATAGGTAAGTACATATATTTAATTTTTGGCGTAAGTAAAATACTGGAAAATTGTCTTATCTTCCCGGTGTCCAAGAGTCACTGTAATATCAGTTGTTATACAGAAGAGTGATTTTTAACTAAAAAAGCAGTGATCAATATTTCACTGTGAAATAAGCATTTTTAGCTGATTTATCAGTCATCAATACTGATGTAATCAGTCACAATAATTCACTATTCTATAGGAAAAGGCTGTTAAAACATCTTTCTGAGCTGCATCTGCATTATTCATTGCCTTATTTGTAGAAAACAAAGCATTATCACAATCTAAAACGTTATACTTTTAGTGTTTTAGTGACTGAAGTTATGATACACTTCAGAGAATTTTTTTAATCCATTAGTTGGTTCACTAATAGAATGTTCGTCAGCCACACGAATGGGCTGGAATTCTCTTATATCGAGTCGATTTCTTTGGATCTCACCCGCACGCCGTAGACATTTTCGACAACTTATTTGGTAATCATTGTTTAAAGTCAGAAAGCATGTTTACTAATTTCGTTAATTCAATTTATATTCACATATTGACAGTGCTGTTAATGGATTTATTTTTAAAGAGAAGGTAAATACAACCCCTTGTTTATGTCATGTCATATTTTAAGATCTACTTTCTTCCATTATGTACTGGCTAATGAGCTGTGGAATCTACCAAAGATGTTAGCCACACTTGTTGAATCTTAATTGTTTCTGGTCGTGAAGGCCTATATTCTTATACTATTAGTAATTCTTACTTTAAAATTTATGCAATAGTTGGTGCCCATATTTCGTAATCGATTTAACAAAAAAATAATAAATCCATATATGTACTAACTGACTAAAACCTTAAGTGCATTTTAACCGCAACATACTTACGGTAGCTAGACATTTCATAACTAGTTTTATGTATTTAAAATAAATTAAGTGTAATATGCGGTATTGAAAAAACCAACCGCTGAATAAACTGCGTAATTAATTGGGTCATCTTTCAAGTCCATGCGCAAAATATACATATTGTGACTGTCTACTACAATATTGTCATGATTTAACATACGAACTTGTATGTACCTAAATAACAAAGAAAAAAGAAAGTTACTGTTGTGTACTAACTTCGCAAAAAAACTGATTAAAATTCATAATCGTCAAAGTTGTCAATAAAAAAGGATTTCATTACCATTTTTTATATGTAGGAATGCCACAACGTTACACATTATGTTAATAAGGACTATTCAGCTATTTTTGTAATATATAGTTTGTTATTCATCATAATTTAATTTAAAAACACTTGTCTGTTTTAATCAAAACTTAATACATATCTAGTTGTTGGTAATATTCATTTTCACATAATATATAGGTACCTATCTACATGATCGAAATAGATAAAGGAACTTTTTAATTAATTCCGTGTAAAATATGGAGCAGTAGAACCTACCACAGGCAGGTCTAGGCGCCAGCGACGTCAATGGCTTTGCGCTTCGCAAAAAAATTACCCTTTTACAATTTTAGGGTAAGTAGCATTTATCCAAAGTTGTCTGGCAAAAACTAGCAGTTGTGGGATTCCTCAATCAAAGGATTCACATCCAGGAAAGATAACTTAATTTAAAAAAATGTATGGAATTTCCTGACTCAGACACAATAATAAAATTCGCCAACGTCCACGTTTGGTTTAGCTACGTCACCGATCCTACCTAACCAAAAACTAACCTCTTCATTTCTACTTATAAGATTTGGGTTAGCTATTGTAACAAAGTAAACCTAACTTACATCACAGCGGCCCGCAGCTTTCAGCGTTGGACGATGCCTCATTTGAGACATCCAGTAATTATGTGAACTTTTGAGTTTTGGTGCGGGGATGGAAAATCTCATTTAAAAGGAGCAGGGGTCATTAAAAATCTCGCGTCAACTTTTTAATTCAAGGAATACGCATTGTTATATACAAATGATAAAAACAAAATCGTTTTTTTTTTTACATTTTTCGAGATGCCCCACCACATCATACCAAATTTTACCGAGCGGGAAGGGTCCAAATTAAAAAAACACCACTTGACGTAATTAATGGACTCTTATGAAAGTACCAATAAAAATTTAGATATATAGTACTTTCTTTTGAAGAAGTTGACTGCGAGATACGATTTGCTAGTTTAACGCATTCAGCGGAACCTTTCTTTGGAGTTAAACGTTAAACAATTTATGTGTCTATAATGAATCGAAATGGGTGCAATTAAAATAAGAGCACCTACCTACGTCCAATATAGATAATGTACGTGAAAGAGCAATCAAGATGCAAAGATTTTTTTGAGAATATAATATAAAACGGCATCTCTTCCTCTCTCTGTGTAGCTCTGAAATAGGGATACATACCTGAAACGTTTGAACATTAATTGAGCTAAGATCAAGAATTTCCTTTCGTTTCCTATAGCAAAAAGTAGATCGGAGAAGACAATTTATTAAAGCAAAAAAATGGGTTAAGGGCGAAGGTTATCAATTTTTCGCCATAAATATTTATACTTTTTATTTTCATTAATAAGCTACATGATAGTAAAAAGAAAATAACTTAAAAAATAAGGTATAAAAGCACGTTATATATAAGGCATAGGTACCCAAATTGAACATTAGTTTTACATTTAGCGATAAGAATGTGGAATAAATGGGAAATAAAAAGTAACGATTTGTTTGAATTTACTACATGTAGAAAACACAATAAACATTGTTGCGAGACATTACTTATAATTAACAAATTTTAATTCTGATAAAAATGAAAGTAGGTAACAGAAGAAACAAAATTTTCCAAGTAATTATATTTTCGGATCAGTCACTTATCTTATTATTACAGTTCATTGTACAATAGAAACATTCAAGGGCAAGGGTAGGCATTCACTTTATTACCGCTATCGGCTTATTATGATTAGAATTGACGTATCAACTTCAGACGATCAAAAGGGAACGAGTGAATAATGTAAATTCTAATTTGTAAACCCCTCAGAGATATTCTTATTATGGTATGGGCGCAGGTCCGTGTCCACCACATATACCTACGAACACATAGGTTCATTTGATCCCGAAAATGTTTTGTGTAGATGCGAGGCATTGATAGATGTTTGGAAAGCTTTTACCTGTTGTGCACCTTCAGTCAGACGGAAACTGGCCCTTGCCTTCCACAATATAGCCTCGTCACGGTGTCAAGCTGAGAAACGAAAAAATGTGCCCACAAAAAAGCTCTCGGAATAACAACCCATCGTGCCTAAGAAGCAGCAGCATCTTCACGGGATCATTACCTGTCGTTATTTCCAAACGAAAAGATCGTCAAAAGACGCCTTCTTTCCAATGTAGACATTTGTAAAGAATTATAATACTTAACTACACAGGACGTAGAACTTTGTAAAGTAAAATTGTAAAATCGTCAGGTATAAGAAAACGTTATAATAAAGAACTACCTGAACAAATTTAGACACGAAGTTCAAGAAATCAATATGAATTGATAAAATAATGAATTAGAATTTACATTTTTAGCCTAAAGCCTAAAGTGAATGACACAACACTGCGAATTTATTTAATAACCGGCGTTTTAAAAGACCGCTTGACCAGGAGGGAGTTGGCGTTCGGATATATAGTAATTTTCGGCGATTTTCTAGAATTTTAAACCTGAAATCTTTAACTTTCCTCATAGTGGACATTCTCTATAGCTCTATACCAATGTCAAACAAATACCAAAACGCTTTAGTAACTCACAGGTGCAATTAGTAAAAATCTTCATATGTTTTACCGTAATATAACACATTTAGGTATTATAGATGTACATTATTTACTCCCTCTTCAATTACCCTTTATAATGTTGCCAATTGTAAGTATAATTATATTGACCGCATCTTCTAACCCTCAAATAATACTAAGTATCTATTAATATACCCATGTTTTAACCAAATAAAACGTTAGATCAAATTAGGAAATGGTTACATATAATTTCTCAAAGGATTTTATATTTGATGTCGATAATTAATGTTAAAGCACTAAAGTATGAAATTAAAATGTTTGTATACTAAGTATTCGATTTCATACGATTATTATTAGGTACCTACCGCAATTCCTTAACCGGTGGAGGCGGCCCATAACGCCTACCTAGAAAGTGCAATCACCGCACTAAACTTTATAGATTACTGTAAACATCCATTACCTGGATTGTTGTTGCACAATAGAGGTAGGATGTTGATTGGTCTCTTTCGATTATTAGATTGTTCCTGTACCTGTTGTCTACAATAACCAATAACCTACAAAGGTACCGTCTGTCATGACTAACCTATTGAGAATTCGTCAAAATTCCTGCCGAATTATTATCTAATCATTAATACGCCGTAGCGTGGGTTTAAACAACAGTTTCTTTTTTCAGTTTCTTCACTTTACATTGAAAATATATACCTATATTGTATGTAACTGAATACCACTTAAAAAAATTCTTAGAAACATAATGCCTTCAGAAATTTTACTAGCTATGGCCACTAGAAGCAGGAAAAGTAAAGAATGTTCCAGACGGCATGCTTATATTCATTTTCACCACCCCTTTCCCAGAAAGAGAAATTTTCTTGGGTAGTTTTTTTAGCAATTATGCTCATTAAGAAAAAAAATGCAATAATGGGATACAATAACAAGATATTTTTGCGTAAAAACGTCACATAACTTTGCTTCAAACAGAGTGACTTAGATTATAGGATCATACGATGTTGAATTCTTGAAGTTTTAAAGATTACCTTATATCGGGTCAAGTTAATATCAGGACACCTGGGCTTAGCCTGATCCATCCGTATAAGTTACAGAGCATTATGTCGATTGCCCTTAAAGTCGATAACTTAGTTTTCTTCGAACTATACACGTGATAAGTTGCAAATTATCGAGTTGTAAAGGTTTTAAAATAAAACATTGCTATGTTTATAGAGGGAAAATATGTACCAAAATGCCTTGCATGGACTCACTGATTATTTCGATTAATAGAGGGTTGAGATTTCGAGTAATAGACGTTTTGAGGCTTGAAGGGAAGGGAACAAAACATGTTTTCGAGTTTTGAAGGTTCGACTTAAAGAGGTTCTACTGTACTAATTTATAGATGCCATTCAATAACAATTTTATGCAGTTATTTGCACCAAAATTACATATTTTTGTGCAGGAATCTAGAAAGCTGTACATATCAATAGTTAGCACAAAAATTTTTGAAACAAACTATGATCCGGGACGAGTTAAACAGAACAGCACATCCTGTGTGAATGAACTTTTTGTAAATGCCTTTGCATATACTTATGTATATGTTATGTATGTATATTTGTATATTGTACGTGGTAGTCACGAAGTCGAATGCTTCTTAAACGTTATCTCATATACAAAGCATAAGTAAGTAGGCGTAGAATGACAAAAAAACGCCAAAATATCCCTGGATGGTCTGTACTGATGAAATACTTCAAACCGATTGAAAACGTAGAATCTTCGCTTACATAGAAATAAAGATGTGAACTTTTGAGTTTTGGTGCGGGGATGGAAAATCTCATTTAAAAGGAGCAGGGGTCATTAAAAATCTCGCGTCAACTTTTTAATTCAAGGAATACGCATTGTTATATACAAATGATAAAAACAAAATCGTTTTTTTTTTTACATTTTTCGAGATGCCCCACCACATCATACCAAATTTTACCGAGCGGGAAGGGTCCAAATTAAAAAAACACCACTTGACGTAATTAATGGACTCTTATGAAAGTACCAATAAAAATTTAGATATATAGTACTTTCTTTTGAAGAAGTTGACTGCGAGATACGATTTGCTAGTTTAACGCATTCAGCGGAACCTTTCTTTGGAGTTAAACGTTAAACAATTTATGTGTCTATAATGAATCGAAATGGGTGCAATTAAAATAAGAGCACCTACCTACGTCCAATATAGATAATGTACGTGAAAGAGCAATCAAGATGCAAAGATTTTTTTGAGAATATAATATAAAACGGCATCTCTTCCTCTCTCTGTGTAGCTCTGAAATAGGGATACATACCTGAAACGTTTGAACATTAATTGAGCTAAGATCAAGAATTTCCTTTCGTTTCCTATAGCAAAAAGTAGATCGGAGAAGACAATTTATTAAAGCAAAAAAATGGGTTAAGGGCGAAGGTTATCAATTTTTCGCCATAAATATTTATACTTTTTATTTTCATTAATAAGCTACATGATAGTAAAAAGAAAATAACTTAAAAAATAAGGTATAAAAGCACGTTATATATAAGGCATAGGTACCCAAATTGAACATTAGTTTTACATTTAGCGATAAGAATGTGGAATAAATGGGAAATAAAAAGTAACGATTTGTTTGAATTTACTACATGTAGAAAACACAATAAACATTGTTGCGAGACATTACTTATAATTAACAAATTTTAATTCTGATAAAAATGAAAGTAGGTAACAGAAGAAACAAAATTTTCCAAGTAATTATATTTTCGGATCAGTCACTTATCTTATTATTACAGTTCATTGTACAATAGAAACATTCAAGGGCAAGGGTAGGCATTCACTTTATTACCGCTATCGGCTTATTATGATTAGAATTGACGTATCAACTTCAGACGATCAAAAGGGAACGAGTGAATAATGTAAATTCTAATTTGTAAACCCCTCAGAGATATTCTTATTATGGTATGGGCGCAGGTCCGTGTCCACCACATATACCTACGAACACATAGGTTCATTTGATCCCGAAAATGTTTTGTGTAGATGCGAGGCATTGATAGATGTTTGGAAAGCTTTTACCTGTTGTGCACCTTCAGTCAGACGGAAACTGGCCCTTGCCTTCCACAATATAGCCTCGTCACGGTGTCAAGCTGAGAAACGAAAAAATGTGCCCACAAAAAAGCTCTCGGAATAACAACCCATCGTGCCTAAGAAGCAGCAGCATCTTCACGGGATCATTACCTGTCGTTATTTCCAAACGAAAAGATCGTCAAAAGACGCCTTCTTTCCAATGTAGACATTTGTAAAGAATTATAATACTTAACTACACAGGACGTAGAACTTTGTAAAGTAAAATTGTAAAATCGTCAGGTATAAGAAAACGTTATAATAAAGAACTACCTGAACAAATTTAGACACGAAGTTCAAGAAATCAATATGAATTGATAAAATAATGAATTAGAATTTACATTTTTAGCCTAAAGCCTAAAGTGAATGACACAACACTGCGAATTTATTTAATAACCGGCGTTTTAAAAGACCGCTTGACCAGGAGGGAGTTGGCGTTCGGATATATAGTAATTTTCGGCGATTTTCTAGAATTTTAAACCTGAAATCTTTAACTTTCCTCATAGTGGACATTCTCTATAGCTCTATACCAATGTCAAACAAATACCAAAACGCTTTAGTAACTCACAGGTGCAATTAGTAAAAATCTTCATATGTTTTACCGTAATATAACACATTTAGGTATTATAGATGTACATTATTTACTCCCTCTTCAATTACCCTTTATAATGTTGCCAATTGTAAGTATAATTATATTGACCGCATCTTCTAACCCTCAAATAATACTAAGTATCTATTAATATACCCATGTTTTAACCAAATAAAACGTTAGATCAAATTAGGAAATGGTTACATATAATTTCTCAAAGGATTTTATATTTGATGTCGATAATTAATGTTAAAGCACTAAAGTATGAAATTAAAATGTTTGTATACTAAGTATTCGATTTCATACGATTATTATTAGGTACCTACCGCAATTCCTTAACCGGTGGAGGCGGCCCATAACGCCTACCTAGAAAGTGCAATCACCGCACTAAACTTTATAGATTACTGTAAACATCCATTACCTGGATTGTTGTTGCACAATAGAGGTAGGATGTTGATTGGTCTCTTTCGATTATTAGATTGTTCCTGTACCTGTTGTCTACAATAACCAATAACCTACAAAGGTACCGTCTGTCATGACTAACCTATTGAGAATTCGTCAAAATTCCTGCCGAATTATTATCTAATCATTAATACGCCGTAGCGTGGGTTTAAACAACAGTTTCTTTTTTCAGTTTTTTCACTTTACATCGAAAATATATACCTATATTGTATGTAACTGAATACCACTTAAAAAAATTCTTAGAAACATAATGCCTTCAGAAATTTTACTAGCTATGGCCACTAGAAGCAGGAAAAGTAAAGAATGTTCCAGACGGCATGCTTGTATTCATTTTCACCACCCCTTTCCCAGAAAGAGAAATTTTCTTGGGTAGTTTTTTTAGCAATTATGCTCATTAAGAAAAAAAATGCAAAAATGGGATACAATAACAAGATATTTTTGCGTAAAAACGTCACATAACTTTGCTTCAAACAGAGTGACTTAGATTATAGGATCATACGATGTTGAATTCTTGAAGTTTTAAAGATTACCTTATATCGGGTCAAGTTAATATCAGGACACCTGGGCTTAGCCTGATCCATCCGTATAAGTTACAGAGCATTATGTCGATTGCCCTTAAAGTCGATAACTTAGTTTTCTTCGAACTATACACGTGATAAGTTGCAAATTATCGAGGTGTAAAGGTTTTAAAATAAAACATTGCTATGTTTATAGAGGGAAAATATGTATCAAAATGGCTTGCATGGACTCACTGATTATTTCGATTAATAGAGGGTTGAGATTTCGAGTAATAGACGTTTTGAGGCTTGAAGGGAAGGGAACAAAACATGTTTTCGAGTTTTGAAGGTTCGACTTAAAGAGGTTCTACTGTACTAATTTATAGATGCCATTCAATAACAATTTTATGCAGTTATTTGCACCAAAATTACATATTTTTGTGCAGGAATCTAGAAAGCTGTACATATCAATAGTTAGCACAAAAATTTTTGAAACAAACTATGATCCGGGACGAGTTAAACAGAACAGCACATCCTGTGTGAATGAACTTTTTGTAAATGCCTTTGCATATACTTATGTATATGTTATGTATGTATATTTGTATATTGTACGTGGTAGTCACGAAGTCGAATGCTTCTTAAACGTTATCTCATATACAAAGCATAAGTAAGTAGGCGTAGAATGACAAAAAAACGCCAAAATATCCCTGGATGGTCTGTACTGATGAAATACTTCAAACCGATTGAAAACGTAGAATCTTCGCTTACAAAGAAATAAAGTAAAATTACATACAGTAGAACCTTGACAAGTTAAACCTCGATAACGTAATAACCTCTATAAATTCATAAAATTTTGTGTTCCCTTCCCCTCGGAGACCAAAACCTCTATTACATAAAATAAAAACCCTCTATAACTTAAACGAATAATTTGGGCATCGCACCTCAGTCAGAAGTAAAAAGTGGTTTGAATAGGGAGAAAGTCTTCCATGTAAAAGACGAAGAATTGCTGAATATCCTAATTTTAGAAAAATACTTGTTTACATATAGTTTATACAGTGTAGAAATATGTAAAAACATTAGTGTTAGTGGTTATACTAAAGGAACAGCCTGAAGAGTTTGCTAAGTCACTGGAAATCCATAATTTTAAAGCTTATACTTAAACCCTTACAAAGTAAAAACCTCAATAACTCAAATTATTTTACGTTTTCCTTGGTCTTTATCTTGTCGAGGTTCTACTGTATTTAATTAAAGTACGAAACGAAAATATACAAATAGGAATACCGAAGAGTTTGCTTAGTCACTGGAAATCCATAATTTTAAAGCTTAAACTTAAACCCTTACAAAGTAAAAACCTCAATAACTCAAATTATTTTACGTTTTCCTTGGTCTTTATCTTGTCGAGGTTCAACTGTATTTGTGTTTTCCTTAAACAATTCCTTATAAATCGAATGTCTGTAACTGAAACTATCGGATGATCCGAAGTAATTTAACACTCGTAACCGTATTCAAAACCGGTATGTTACTAATATATCTGAATCCATATCCAGATTTGAAATTTCGTATCCAAAACATCCCTGCTAAAAATATACTTTCGTTCACTGGACGACATTCATTAGTATCTATGCATTTGTACGGTGTACGTATACTCCATACGGAAAACCGTGATTACTGATTAAGAATCAGCTAATTGAGGTATATTAATTTTAAACGAAAGGATAAAAAACTCGGTTATCAAACCAGAAGCAATAATCGTATTTACGATAGTACTTAGCTCTATTTCTGAAAATTAATCACGATCGATCGTTGTGGAATGCTGGAATGACGATTAATTTGTTTTAATAAGCCTTTTTGTAATAATCCGGCAGTTTCTCTAGAGGATTTTGAACTTGGATGTTTGCGCAACACCGGTCCAGTGTCATTGTGTCGACGATTCACCGGAAAGTTACGTGGTCACTTCGTGTGTTTCGTTAGATAACAACAAACATGACTGTTTTACAGGTATCTAAAGTGCATGTATGTGTTTATAAGTTCACGAATTACTCTTCGTAGAAACAAAGAACAACAAAGACGTGCGATATATTAACATTGGTAGAACGTGAAAATGCGGGCGAGTGAGGGGTAGGGTACACGAAGGCACGAAGGAGGAGGAGGTGGCAAAAAGCTGGCAAGCTCTTTCGGATCATTGTGCCAGGTAAAACGGGTAAATGTACTCAGGTCTACCGCAGATCAAGGTCGACCTTCTCCGGAACCTGCTCTACCTGAACAAAGAAACTTTTCTCAATTCACGGGGACAAGACTACGAAGCTTCGTTCGTTTGTATACCTACTACATGTACCAATGTAGGTACTAACTTGCACCGTCTGCGGTAACTATTGTCCAAACGTAGGATGGCTACGTTATTATTACATTATATCTACTTAATTTTCGTGAGTGAACCACACGAAGAAAATGAAAATTAAATGAGACAATATTTGGCAAAGTAAATACCAAATAACTAAATATGATGATGAAATGCCATTCGTTAAAGGTCAATATTAAACTGAAGTAGAAAAAGGAGACTGTGATAAATAACAATTAATTAAAAAATTAAAAAGAAAAACCATTAATTACCACAAAAACTTTTTGAGCGGACACGTGTTTCGCCTACTTCATATGTGGGCATTATCAACGCGAGACAGTCTCTCTTTTTGTGGTAATCAGGGGTAAGTCTTCTTTTTAATTTTTTAATTAAACATTAAACCGTGTAGACATTTTTATAATACATATTTAAACAATTCTTATTCCAAAATACAGAACTTTAAACAAACTAACTGATACATATATAAAATAAAAATGAAATAAGGCTGTGTAAATATTTTTCCCATGATTTGTTTTGTTGTTTCAGTTCGGGAAGCTATTTCAATATTTTTCTTCGTTCACTTTTTCTTTGCAATATTTCTGCCTGTCAGTAGGATGTCTGCAATAAGGATGATCTTGGCAAAGTTCAGGTGAAGTTTTTCATATACGAAAAAGGTATTTACGACTTCCGGCAACTAAGTCATTGCCGACGAGGTCTAATAATAACGGGTCGCTTAACTTACAAGGTTCTTAATTTTTCCTGAAAAACCCCGTACATCTACAGCAGGTACTTTATTATTACAACAATGTGAAGATGTGAATAATACCGTAGATAGTAAAAATGAGAATTTGAAAATCGTTATCGCGATGATAATAGTACAACCTCCTGTTAATCTAGATAACGGACACGCGGTCGATTCGAATTAGTGAAGATTCGGATAAGCGAAATTTTATCAGATAGGTATATGAAAATTAGAACCCTGATTACGATTATTAACAAAAAAAAAACGTCGAAGGTCGAGCGAGGGAGTAAAATGGAAAGAAACATTAATAAAGGATAGAGACTGATTAACATAGAAGAAGTACACGAACAAAAAATATCGGAACCTGTCAAGACTCCGGTTTGAAATTCCAGTAGAGCAAGCAGATGGTTCTGGCCTTTTCGGTACAACTGGTTGTGAGGGATGATTCTAATAATAAAGCAACCAAAGCCTTTCTTGGAATATGCAGGCGCATTCGTAAGATTTATTCAACTCAATTTGAAAGTGTTTTATAATATCGTCAATACCTATCTAATTAAATGTGATAATGGTTCTCTATAATTTTTAATGAGACTAATAATTAATAGTTAGGAACAACGTACAAACTACATCAGACATTCGGATATGGATGAACCGACTGTCAAAGTCAAGGACACCGTAGAAGCAGACTCGATAATAATAGTCTTTCAACGAGACACAACATTTTTGACATGCAAATGTGTGTTTTGTTTAATAACGTTCGAAGAATTAATTAGTCAGTCATAATATTTTGATTAAACAAGCTACAAAAACACTTAGCAAACAGTGCTTTTACATTAATTTTGTCATATTAAGGCAGTAGCGTAAATAGGGGGTTAATTCGCACAGGGGGCTGCAATCAGGGACGGCATATACCGTACTACTTTCGGAAACGGGATAGAAGCAGACCTGAATAAAACCGGAACCGAAACAAAAACGGAACCAATAATTTCTACCCTTGTATGCCAACAGAATTGGACAAACGCTGAACTATTATCACCATATCGTCACTGCGACACTCAATACTATTATTACATCATGAAAAACAGCAAAAATAGCAAGTAAGATTATGATCATAATGTTAAATCGCGATTATGTCCTTTTTTGTTTACAGGAATTAAAAAAGAAAAATTGGGGTTGGGGTAGATTAAGTAGGTACCTACCCATATTGTTTGAGTCATTGTTACAGTCATCCATAAAATACAACGATATTATTAAACAAAATATAATCAAATTGATACCTGCTAAGAATGAGGCGGCATTTTTGGAGTCCGCTCCATTAACGCTAGTTACGCCACTGTATTAGAATTTAAAATACTGTGATTTATACATCAAACGGTGAAATAAATGATAGCCTTTTCATCTGGCAACTTTCAACATTTTTCACATAAAAACCGCGATCTATACAAAAAATATCACTTATTAATGGTGTTTATCTCATTCATATTTAAACTCATAAAATAAATGTAAAAAAAATAGTCGACATATAGACAAATAGGTATAACAAAAAGTATGCACATCTAAATATAAATTTATACTAAACTAAAAGTCATTTTTTAATTCTTTAGTTGTTTGAGCTTACCACAAATATTCACATGAATCAAAGTCAATATTTGTATTTTGCCTTCTATCGATCGTATCATGAACGTTATCAGGACTTCGATAATAAAAATTATTTTTGGTGAAATGATCTGGAATATACACATATTGTATATTCCTTATAAGCGAGATGAGTATCGAATGAAGGATAAAAGGTTGTGTTTTCATCTAGGCTAATTGGAAGCCTGATATCGAAAAATTCAATCTCTTGGCCTTTCCACTGAATATAGAACAACAGGGAGTAAGTTTTTTATTTGGACTTCCGTATCTTAGACCTAACGATGTCGTTCATGTTTTTACTGACTATTTAATGACACTTCCTTCAGAAGATCGACGAGTGAATGATTTTTGTGATTATAATCTAGAAAATTATACATTTGAGGAGACAGCATTTCCTCAAAAAAATGGGCACAGTTTTCTTGTTAGTCTTACGAGTGATACTAATTTAATTTTTTGCTGTAATAAAGACATTATTATAATTATAGGGTTTGCAAGATTTTCAAACCGCGGCATTATGTTTATTACTGCCTCCACTACATTTACACTTAAATATTGACGAAATTTCCGGGTACGACCATCATCACTGTCATCCCCTTAGCCTAATAAGCATTCACTTGATGCTCAACACCTTAGGTATTATCACATACCTAGTGTACATAACAGAGTATGCGGAAAAATTTGAAGCCAATCTCCAAGTGTTTTCTTTTTCAGAACTCGATTTTTAAGCCATCACAAAAAATTAAAAAAAAATTTACCGCTTTCGGTTAGAGTCGCCAAAAATCCTCTTGGGTATCATCACGCTGAGTACATGATAAAAATTTGAAGCCAATCGGAAGGTGCCCTTTTCGCATCTCCTATTTTTTGTTGTAGTGTTATATTAAAAAATGAAAAACACATGTTGGTGAAGAAATTCGAACGATGAATTTTAAATAAACACATTTTTAAACAGGCATTTGACACGTCAATAAAGTTCAGTTTCAAGATAGACACACAAATTAAATGTTTCCGTTTCAGTAAATGTAGAAACATAATAATGGATGTCAAGTCCTTAATCATACGAAGCCGTTCTTGGCAAAAACAAAATTCCAGCATGTAAGTTATAACAAGAGGAGATGTTAATGGAAAGTTCGCGACCTTCCCCTATAGACCAATTAATTTCACGGCTTAATTTTAGGAGAACATTGACCTTACGGTGGCCGCCGTTTGGCATCTCGAAACATGCTGACGCAATCGAGATTTTTACATAGTGGTTATTATTATCATTATTATGTATATTTGTAACGTACGCAATTAACGAACAGTATTTTTTTTTTAGTGAAAGTTGTAGAACGGCTAGAAAAAAGACTCATTTTGCATTCAAATCACCCTGCTGACCTTGTCAATGTTTCCTTCTGTGTGCATAACATTCAGAAAGTTTTCTTGTTTACCTGTATTATTATAATCGTACCAAATGTCTACAGTTATATAATTTAATTTTTTTCTTTTTTTACAAAAAAGTTAATTACAAATTTCGTATGGTTTAACGAAAGGTTACGAGAAGTAAATAAATAAATCACCAAAATTAGTAACGTTAACGATTCAATTTATATAAAATGAACTTCAAAATCATATATTCAAAATGACAATCCCAATTTTACATAAATATCTCCCTGCAGGTAAACACAGTTTCTGCATAACCTATCAAGTTCAAAGAATGCCAGATACGTAATCATCATCATCATCATTATCATAAGTTTGTCAGTCCTAAGACTGGTTGGACAGATACCTCCACTCTTTCCTATCAAGAGTTAATCTTCCTCACTTCCGCATTTTCCTCAAACTAGAACAACCCACATCCTTTACTATTTGCGAACAGTAATCTATTCTTTATTCTGCCTAATAATATTAATAATAATTATTATCTATAATTATTATGTGAGTGAGGTTGTTTGGCATTAGCCCGTCTTCACTTGCTCACAGTTACCAGTGAAAACTGAGAAGACCAGGAGAATAATTATTCCAATAATAATATCATCAATAGGCGTTATACATTACACGCTAGCCTAGCCGAGTTAAAATTGCATAAGTTTACGTACATAAGTCTACAGAAATCCATAATCCTTGATACATCCGGAATAACATATCCCCCTTCTTTTCAGAAAAAACAACAGGTTAAATAAGAAGCGAAGTTTTTAATACTCACCGATAATATTTCAAGGCAGGAAGAACCCTTAGCTCCCAAAATTTTAACAACACAAAATTGGTTTCTATATCCCAAAAGATGTGAGTGAGGTTCTTTGGCATTAGCCACAGTTACCAGTGAAAACTGAGAAGACCAGGATAATACGTAAAATTCGTATATATTATAAAAGAAAATTTAGTTACAGGAAGTAACTATGCTGAAGACAGTAGTAAATAAGTAAGGTCAAACAGCGAAAATAATGAATAAAATTCGTTGAAACAGCTGAAAGCTCTTGCTTTGCATTAATTAGTAGGTGTGTATCAAAAGATTAGCTTTAGCTCATTATCGTAACCCCTATAAAACATATTATTGAGAGATAGCGTAAAGACCAATATAATCTCATTATACGTATCTATGATTTATGACGTGTGTTTATAATTTACCTTCAATTAGTTTTGCAATTTTCGAAAAATTTGTTATATTGATTCGAACAGACAATGTCGATGATCTAAGCATAATCTCTCAATAATTGAATACCATCTTACACCTTAATTTATGTATGTATTGGGATGTTTAAGGATTTCTAGAAAATTCATAGGTACAAATTTACTTCTAAATGTTTAGTGTAGCTACTGTGCTAGTGTAACAGGAGTAATTACGAAGTAAATACTTGGCCACATGCTGTTTGAAATACGGGTTGCATTCTATTTTTGAAACTGAAACAGTAAAGTTTTAATAACATGTATGTATACCTAGTGTACATTAGACATCAGAAGCCGCCTTTTCAGTGGTCGACGTTCTCTTTACTAGGCTACAGTGCCAATTTTTCCATTATTAATAATTCAATAGTAATTTATCAGACACATTTCTTGCGTCAAAAAAACTTCGGCTTTTTATACACAGTGAAAGTGAGCGAATTCTAAAACAACCGTAAACTTGAAATAATGTTCGCATCTTTATATTTAGTCGACACTATACGTGCAAGCAAACATGCATTAATGTAAAATGTTATTGTTATTAATTTCACACATTTTTATCACTTACAATCAGTTTAAATTCATTTGCATGAATCAGAAATGCAACATTATGTAGACATATGGTTTTTACTTAGTAAAGTAGTGATAACTGATTAACGGAAAATCGACAATAAAAATTATTAAAATTTTTTTTGTACCTATGCAATATGGTACCGAAAAAGGTGCTCTTTTTTGAGAATTCGAACACAGGTGTTAAATAAATATTACACTCATTAATAAACGACAAATAAATTGTTTATTTAATTATTAATTAATCATACCAGGTCAGTTGATGTATGTATTTGATTCAATTTTATTCATAAAGGTTTAATGATTCCATAATTCGTAGTGAAATTCACCTTTCAACTACTTTTTTCTAGAGATGGGCCGGATACCCGGTTTGAATCCGGTACCGGCACTTTTTTAAGATCCGGCCGAGTACCAGATAATGACGTCGTGTACTCGACAGTGTCGGGTAATTCTACCAGAGAAAAAAGAAAAACCCAACTTCGCCAATAATAATAACATTCTAATAATTAAACATGAAAATTAGTAATTAAGATTGTATTGGGGTAGGTCGTTTAAATTAATTTGTATTATTTATTGATAACTATAATAAATTATTTGTTATTTCGATATAATTCTTGCGTTTAATTGTTCACATGAATAAAAATGACATCAGTATGGCCGAAATGCTACAACTTCTGTCGCTTGTTAGTACATCAGGTTTTGATTAACGATAACTTATTAGTATGATTTCGTCACCTTGCAGATTTTAAGTGTTTATAAATATTATATTCCCGTTTCAATGATTGTAATTTAAGACTTTTTTCTGACTAAAATGTTTCAGGCTAGAGATTCACCGATTCACCAAGTACAGGGTAACCGGGTTGTGACATTATCTAAAAATAAATAATACATCCAAATACGTAATACAAGGAAACGTCCATTATTTACGTAGGGTTTAAGGGGGGAGGGAGTCCGACAAAACCTAACTGATTATAAATTTTACGAAAGGGGAGTGGACGTCTCCTAATTTATTGGGAGAGGAGATGGAACCCCCGCAACCTTTACTGCGCTCTTGTTACCGTTATTAGATGGACAATTCGTAAACTATGTAAATCGTAAAAATTAAAAAAGTAATAAACGAATAATCGGGTAATTGAAAAAGTATGGTGTGTAAAACGACGAATGAGCTGAAGTAAATTGAAGTAATAATGAATGTGCTTGTCTCTGAATGTCAAACGAAGTCGGCGACCAAGTCAAGGAATACCTACATCTAGAAATAGCTACCGTTGATAAATAATTTATGTGCTTGTTTATGTTTAACTTTTAAACGCTACATTATAGTACCTATATAGTACATACTTTAGTCCGATTTGTGTACTTACAAGTATTTCTATTTGCATGTCTGTATCATTCACGATATGATGAGAAAATGAATACTTTCGCTTAACCATATACGTAACATGGTTGCTGATAATAGTTATCGCAGTCTTTTGCCGTTGACGTTGTTTCGGTAACAACCACTCGAAAAAAAACAAGCGGACTCCTATAAAATCTTCAAGTGATTCTATTCAGTAAAGTGTAATAAAACTACTGTACACACTGTGTCCTAGGCCTCAAAAATAATGAGGGGCATTTATACATGATTGTTCTAATGAAAATGGCACCTTTTAACGGACCGTCTGTGGCTGAATTAGGGCACCAACAAGGTCAAACAAGCGCTTAAAATTATATCAATACAAACACGCTCTTTACTCGATAAAAAGTTTGTTCGGATATGAAAATAAACTCACAATCAGTCTAACAACCACGAACAGTTCTTCACATACTTATACCTAAATAAAATTCGCAATTGTGGAAAACAAATTGAAAATATCAGGATTTTTTACATTTTAAAACATAAAACCTACATCCAAAGAAAAGAAAGTGTTGTATAACGAAATATTCTAGTCAGTTTCCTGGAGTATCTATTTTATACACTTATATACGAGGGTGGATTGATAAGTTTCCGGCCTAACCAAGAGATGACGCCACTAGGCCTACCTTGAGGTGACATTCTATAGTACCATCCTTGGATAGCTTGTAGCTATAGTTTCAGCCCGATCTCCTTGCTAGTGTAGGTTTGACAGCACGCTGAACAAGACGCCTCTGTGGTTTTCGTAAAAATGGAAAAGCAGGAAAATCGTGCTGTCATCAAATACTTTTATTTGAAGGGGTTAACGCCGAAGGAAATTAAAAAAGAGATGGACTCAACACTGGGGACATCCTCCCCGTCATATTCAACCGTTAAGCAGTGGGTTTCCGTGTTTAAAAAGGGTCGTGTGAGCACCTCTGATGGGCCTCGCTCAGGACGCCCCGTTGAGGTCACAACTCCAGATATGATCGAAAAAATTCATCAAATAGTGCTGGGAGACCGCAGATTGAAAGTGCGTGAGATAGCTGAGACCTGTAAGATGTCATATGAACGTGTGCAACATATTTTGCACCAAAATTTGCATATGGAAAAGCTCTGTGCAAGATGGGTGCCGCGTTTGCTAACAGTCGACCAAAAATTGATTCGAAAAAACATTTCTACCGCAAATTTGTCATTGTATAAGCGTAATCCAAGCGAATTTTTGCGTCGATTCGTAACCGTTGACGAAACGTGGGTCCACCACTACACTCCTGAAACCAAAGAACAGTCTAAACAGTGGATTGGACCAGGGGAACCAACTCCAAAGAAGGCAAAAACAATTTTTTCGGCGAACAAGGTTATGGCTACTGTTTTTTGGGATGCAAGAGGTATTATATGCATTGATTACCTTGCAAAGGGTAATACTATCACTGGTCAATACTACGCAGACTTATTGCAACGTTTGAGCCACGAGGTGAAAATTAAACGACCTCATCTGGCGAAGAAAAAAATCTTGTTTCATCACGATAACGCACCAGCGCACACGTCAATCGTTGCGACGGCTAAAATCAACGATCTAAAGTTTGAATTGATGCCGCACCCTCCTTACTCTCCAGACCTAGCCCCGAGTGACTATTTTCTGTTCCCTAATCTCAAAAAATGGCTTGGCGGTAAGAGATTTGCGGACAATGAAGAAGTAATCGAAGCTGTAAATGGTTATTTTGAGGAGCTTGACGAATCAGTCTATAGAGATGGCATTAATAGACTGGAACACCGCTATGAGAAATGTATCAGCCTTGGAGGAGATTATGTTGAGAAATAAAAAAAAAAAATTTTTAAAAACCTTGTTTTTCTTGGTCAGGCCGGAAACTTATCAATCCACCCTCGTATTAAGTACCTATTAGGTATAAGATTCGCGTGTAGTTAAAATTCGACCAATTTGCTTGCAAATCAAATAATCTAAACTTCTGATAATTTGAACGAACCACAAACATAAAATTGTTACAATCGAAGCAATTCGTATGTATTTGGATCTGCCCTGGTGAACAAAGCCCTTCGTTAATTCCCGACCGATACAATACCTTTAACCACAAAAAAAAAACACTTAGAAAACTGTTTCACTTAGTTTATTAATATCTCTATATTACTGAAAGAACTTAGTGAAACAGGTTTTCTAAGTGATTTTTTTTAGTTAAAATTTATTAAGATGTTTCACCAAGAAATCACAGCCTACATGTTGGGCACTACCTTTCTTTTTTTAATTTTTAATTTTACACACAAATTATTTTGTGCACAGTACCTTACAGAGTGCGTATATAGGATCTGTAGATTTAGAAAAAGCTTTTGAAAATGTTAAACGGGACAAGATGTTAAATATACTTAAAAATCTAGGGATGACTTATACGAGATAGAAGAGTTTGCATAAAGACATTTATAGAGCTGGGGCTGCAACGTAAATATTGAAAGATGTTAGACAGGGATGCACACTGTCACCGCTACTTTTTAATCTATACATCGAAGACGCAATCAACATCATTAAAGAGAGTACAACTGTAGGGATAGATATTCTTGGACAAAAGAATAGTATGATTAGATTTGCAAATGACACAGCAGTATTAGCATTTAGCAAGTAAGAGTTAGAAATAGCTTTAAATAAAATGGAAGCGGTATTGACAAAACAGTACTGTATGAAAATAAATAAAAGTAAAACAAAAATACTGGTATACAAGGGAAGAAAAAGTAGAGAAAGAGCTAATATAAAGATAGGAGACGAAATATTAGATGTGGCTGATTTTGAGGTATCTAGAAAATCAGATAAGAGTCAGGGCGGAAGGAGTAGTAGGGATATAAAGCAGAGGATTCGAAAAAGATTGCGAAATGCGAAGATTAGCTCAGGATAGCAAGGAGTGGAGATGTGTGTCCAACCAGTCTTAGGACTGACGACCTTATGATGAGTACCTTTCGATTGATTTAAGTTTCCTTTTATAATTAATATATGGGATAAAACCTGGACAAACTTCGAATTTCGCGAATTTCTCTTTTTAAAGCTTGAAATAAATGTTTAAACGCGCATTACATCAGCAAGTATTTGCACATGTATATAATTATAATAATGTAAAAGTGTGTCGGTAAGCAGCTGATGTTATAAACAAATGCTGAAAAACTGAAACACTCTCGATACACGGTCATCATAAAAATTACTTAACAGCACATTATTATGCCTTTTTACGATAGATACGCTTTACACGCGCTGATCAAATGTGTCACTTCCACGTTAGCATATTTTTTCTCTGTGTTAAAATAGAGAGAGAGATAGAAAGAAAGAGGCTTGTTTCAGGAAACTCAACAGTATGTACCTCAGCTTCTGAGAAAGTATGAAATTCTTTCGCCGCCTTTGGTATCCCGCACAACACACGTAACGCATTACGATTCGAGTAGAAGCAGCAGCTTTCATTTCGTAGCCACTCTTCCTTATTAATATGGTATAAAAAATAGTTTTATCAAATTAACTTCTCAATTAAATACATGTGTGGGTATACGTATGTAGGTACATTTTGCATTTTCTATTTCAAAAAGATGGTAACAGCCTAACAACTATTTACTACCAGTAAATAAAACTTGATAAGGCAATAAACATACCTAAATAGGAAAATTCTAGCACCCCAGTATCTAACAAAAGTGCAACAATAAGTTGCAAAAGTTTTTCATTTTCAGCAACTGATATAGTATTACTGAGTCACCAGGAGAAGGGGGAAAACTGTGATAAGGTAACAACTATTATGTGTCCTATGGATATTATATTTCAATTGTTCAAAAGCAATGCACATATGCCTATATACTGCCAATAACACTTACACAAATACATACACCGTACCTATGTACGCTACATATTATTTGATCATGCATATTCATATACGGAAATAAATACTTGCGATACATCACGTTATACAACTATTTATAGAAGAAAACTTGTCCAACATTTAGCATTCCTTGCTATGATTTGCGCATTTCAGTTGTGGTAAATTGTACTAATTGGAGGAGCAATGGATATTTATTTATTCTTCGAAGAGGGTAGCGCACAAGCTTGCAAGAGGTCAATTGAAATCAATGGACAAATTAAAATACAAAATGTACGTTATGTTACTTAACATTGGCTTTGTGTACCTATGTGTATGATTAAGTTGATGACGAGGATTCGCACGCGTGATGATTCAAGATTTTTTTTGGTTACCGTTCTCCAAGTTGGTTTACGATTAAATGATTCACGCCGCTTAGACTAGGTAATTACACATCAAGGAATAGAAAGGAAGATTTCTGCCTATCAGTAAGATAAAAAACCATTAGGTTTAATTATGTCATTTTAAAAAGAACTAACTCTAAACGGATAATATTCTAACTTAATAGTTTTCCAAGTTCAGATTCAGCACAGGTGCTTCTGCTTTAACAAGTTATTTTTGGAGGTCTATTCCATTTACAGACCAACTCTACCAGCTACCTTTAAGCAGCGTTT
The DNA here is from genome assembly GCF_000699045.2 of Agrilus planipennis. Lineage (NCBI taxonomy): Eukaryota > Metazoa > Arthropoda > Insecta > Coleoptera > Buprestidae > Agrilus > Agrilus planipennis. The sequence continues at coordinate 1,354,388 of NW_020442464.1, forward strand.
TATGAATTACTACAAACAGAGCGGTAAACGCCATCTGTAGTATATTTCTACCTTTAATGGATTTCAAAAATAAGATACATAAGAATATGAACTTGTGGAACTGAATCCACTGTGTAACCAACCTTACGTGATTGGCACGTAACCTTGTTGAACATTTTTGAATTCCTCTGAAGGTAGCAATGTACTACATGTACTAAATTAGAAAAACCCAAATCCTGTTTCTTTTAGCATGCTCCGGATGCAGATCAATATTGTTAACATTATAGCCGGGTCTTTTTGATATGTGGGTAACAAAGTTACCGAGTATGATTTGCATTACATCTACGGCATATCACCTTCCAAATTATACGTGTTGTATATACTAATATGTATAATTATCGTCAGTAATTGCTCTTTACTACTATCTAGATAAAAAGTACACAGGTATTTGTACTTTCCAATAAAATAAAATCAGATAACTGAGAATATCGAGAATAATATCTGGAGCACTGCGTGTGGTATATTGGATAAATATTGATTTATCTGATTTTCAATATCAAAAATGAGAGGCATCGAACAGTAGCTCGCAGTGCAATACTAACGTACAGATATTTCAAAATCAGCGCATTTAGTGATATGTCATGAAGAAACATTTTCATGCGGTTCTATTCCACATTAATGCCCGAATGATGTAACTAAGTATTTTTTTAGACATAATTCACTTACTTAAATGTGAAGGAGATACTTTCACTTTCGACTGTTAACATGCCGTAATTCCTCCAGTTTCTATAATGAAAGGAACTAAGCGCAATGTAGGTACATTATCGACAAATTCCGTCATCAGCGTATCTCCGAATCCGAATATCAAAATCTTAGTATGTATAAACTGATGAAGTTATTAAAACACGTTGTAGTATAATAATATAGGAAATTGTAGAAATGTTAATATAATGTAGGTAGATGCAAGCAAGGTCATCGCAAATATGTGTTATTTAATTTTAAATAATGTAAAACTGACAATTATTAAATTAACATTGTTACCTGAAAGTTCAATGTATCGTAAAACTATTATCACGAGTTTATAGGTACCATAACCAGATGGTAAAGATTACAATCCGAGAACGTGTTCTAAAAAATAAATATCTATCTGTTTGAACTCTTTCACAACATTACATGCTATAGGTATCAAACAAAGCACTTTTCTTGCTTGTGTAATAATTCACTCACGTCATTTCGTTAAGCGGCAATATGATTAAAGTTGCAATCCTTCCTTCAGCCTTCATCCATTACAAAAAAAAAGCGAATTGATAAGGTCACCATCGTTTCAATGAGAAACACTTTCAAACAGGAAACAACAGTATAAGGAACGTACATAGGTACATACATACGTTACCAGGAATGGTAAAAATCTACGTCAATGTGGAATAAGGCTATGGAATGTTAACAAAATGATAAATTTGAAATTATCTTACAATAAATAACCTTGACGTAACCGCCAAATTTTGATAGTAGTTTTGAAGATTTCGGTGTTTAAGAAATATCGTAATAACGCTAAACTGTTGATATTAGTTGTACATATAGATTATAGAAAATGTGAACTTTTCAAACTAAAAAAACTTAGTACCTACCTAGGGTACCTTGACAACTAAATATATTCCAGGTAGGTATATAAAGCATAAAATGAAGATAGCTGTTAGTACACAAACACTTAATTTTTATGTACCAAAGGTAGTTACTGTATATCAATATGTTTACGAATTTTTATTGCCCCCAAGAATAATATTTATTGGCACCACATACCTAGTGCAGTGGCAACGTCGCTTTGTTGCGAAGCAGTCTTAAACCAGCCGGTTCTTTGTTCAAAATGATGGCACAGTAACGTCTTTTATTTTGATATTCCCGCTTCCCGCGCTTATTATCAAGCTTTTTTAAAATAATTAACTAATTGAATAGCAATTGTTTGTGAAGAGAAATATGCAACAGCGTTTAATGTAATGTCCTGCGGTCAAGTGGTTTATTTTTAGTACTCGATATTGATATCGATGCGTAAAACATAAACAAAAATATATGCTACGAACGATAATAGCAGAACAATTGAAACAATTGTAATTTTGATTATCTGAAGTGTACTAATTCCGTTTTAACAACAAAAAAAATGTGATGGAAACGAGGATTGAAATAAAGTCGGTGGTGTCACTTACCTTCTAGTCGCCATGCGATCCTTTACAAGTCGACAAGAAAAATTATTAATGACGATAACAATATTATTCAATGGGCGGCTATAACAACACACATTAACAAACGAGCAACAATATAAATATGCACAACAGACTACGACGATGAAACAAGCGGTCGATACACAGCTCTCAACTTCGGTGTGTCGCGGCACAATGGATGAAGCTTGGCGCGGACCGTTGTGCCGGTTGCTGGAAGGGATGGAGCCACGTGAGGGACAGCTGCGCGAGGGGAGATTGCTGTGTATTGACGCAGCCACCCCAGGCCCACACCCCTCTTCGGGCAGTGGCAACGGGTTAACAAGAACGCGGTTGCCAACGTTCGTCTACCGAGCATGTGAATGAAGTATTTATGTAGGAGGATGAAATCAACCTTTGTTTCCTCCAACACTTCCATTCAAATTTTAACGGAAAAAACGAAAAATTTTTTCGTTATAATTATTCCCTACAACAAGAACCGTTAAAAACGCAAGGAAATGACACCAAAAGTCCTTTATTATTGTCACAAGGAAAATGATAATCATCACGGTTGTTTTGCATTTATTTGCAATTAAAAACAATTTTTCTGTGGATTTTCAATGATATGTCCTATCCAAAAAAAAAACATCAAAACTTATCTACCTACATATTTTTTTAATTTTTTTGCAAGTAGGTAGATATTTAATTGTTTATTAAAATAGATACTAAAATTAAAATGTTTTAGAACAGGGCTACTGCATAAGTGAACGTACCCATACTACGTGACCTATTTTTACCCCCTTTCTTTCTCGGATAACTACCCATAGTATTTACCAAGACCCCCTCCCCTTCTCTTTCACGTAGTAATTCATGAATATGGTTTTAAGTAATTTTTTTTTCAAACAGAAAGGTTTGAACACAGTTCGAAAAAACGCGAGATTTCTCTAGAGGATATTGACCACATGACGAAAGCGTAATACCCCCTGTCCCTGTGTCCAAGCGTGGTATTTTTGAAGACCCCCCTCTGACGGGTCAAGTAGTAAAGGTACGGTCCCCAAGAGCGTACCTAAATGATCTATTTCATAATTTTGGGCAACTACAGGTAGGATAGGTACGTTTACGTTATATAATATAGCGTATATGTATGTTAGCACTTAGGAATATCATTGCTTGATAGGTGGATTTGCTAAAAACACAACTGACTGCTGTAATGCCTCTAATCGAACTTAAATATGGAGTAGAAACTTACTCATGCGTAGTTCTGTAGATAGAAATAAGAAACGATTTGAAATTTACACATTATGTTTATGTAAGGATGTGCTCTAGATAGATACCATCCCTATATGTATACACAAAGAGTTAAAAAATGTTCTTTGCCTTAACTGAGGTGGGATATAGTCGGGCATAGTTTTTAAGGAGACACCAAGAACAAAGATACGTGTTTTGTTCTGTTGGTGATGGAAGTTAATCATTTGGGGAAGAGGAATCATTATAATTGAATACTGTTGTTAGAGATTTTTTGTTCTATCTCAGTAAAGTGATAAGAGATAGCCTTCTAAAATTTTCATAGATTGTGGCAGTGACGTGAAAATTGGCAAATTCAAAAATTTTAACGAGTTAGAAATAGATTTCTATTTCTGGAGAAGAATCATAGACGTTCCTTCTAATCGAAGACATAAGAGGAAAACAAAACTTAGATGAAACAGCCACGAACACAGAGTGAAGAGTGAGAATCAAGAGATTAACAAAATAAGAATGATTATGGTCACCAATCGGCAGAAGAAAAAGAGGAAGACCCTGGAATAACTGGATCAAAGGAATTATTAACTAAATGAGAGAACAAGAAACAAAATATTAACACCAAGGAATCTCCTCATACACAAAAATTGGCAAATTTTTAAGGAATTTCATTTTGACTATTAAACCTGCACCTACAAAATAATTTGTAGTTAAAACATCGAACAGTGGTACATCAGAATGGTACGGAATCTTCAGTTCCAACAGTAATAAAATAAAATTCCAAACTACTTTTTGTATTAGCTCGTGTACTTTAACAACTTCATTACATATTGAACGGGTTGTATAGGTTAATAAATGTTAACATTACAAGTGAGTAAGAGAACTCTCGTTATGCACAGTGTCGTTGCCCTTGTGGAGTCGGTCATTTCCTTTACTCTCATTGATTTTTTTAACGTGCGGTAAATTTTCCCGAGATTGTAGGGAAAACGATCATTTTCCTCGCTTTTTCTTCGTATCTTCACCCCTGCTAGACAGTCAACTATTTCACCGTTCATTCCTTCCGACCAAACCAACCAACGTAGATATCGATCGTAGAAGGGACTGAAATACTCGGGAAATTTCCCCTGTCTAATACGTACACATAATAATGTAAGTGAACGTCTGGAAAGTTCAGGTGGCGCTGCTACACTTTAGGAACCTGTTTATTTGTATGTTTTGCACAAATCTTTTGTTAGAGTTCAAGTTCCCCGCTATCGATTTCATTAATAAATTATCTTAAACATGTACGGTCGCGTATTGATTGAGGGTGTTATTCGGACAACATATGTAAAATACCAAATGGTTAGGACTTAGGTTCAACTGCTTCTTGAACCGCGTCCGATAAGGCACCTTTTTTGTTTTATATTAGTAGATAATTATTTCCATAATAAAATATCAAATTACGATAAAAGAATCCATTAGTAATTATTACCAAATGGTTAGGACTTAGGTTCAACTGCTTCTTGAACCGCGTCCGATAAGGCACCTTTTTTGTTTTATATTAGTAGATAATTATTGCCATAATAAAATATCAAATTACGATAAAAGAATCCATTAGTAATTATTACAAAATATTAAAAATGAACATGATGGTTGCTGATCGGTTTTGGGAGACTTTGTTGAACTTGCTGTCATCAAATCAGACATTTTCCGATTCTTCTTTAGCAAATTATCCATTTTTACAGATTCGGCCCATTTGCTGTCTTACTCTGATCATTAGTGTAACCCGCGGTACAAACAAAATTTAAAATTCAATTGAACTTCTTATAAACTTCAACGTTTTCTTTAATTAAAAATTATGCGGCATTTTTATCATGATGATCATGATTGCTAAATTATAAACCCAAGAAAATTTTACTTCCTGCACGAGAAACGGTGAAAAATTGTACAGGCACGCGCTAGGGGTGGAAACAAATATGTAGTCTGAGGAGTTATCCACTGTTCCTGCCAAAACTCAAGGCGTCTTGGGTTAAACAGAAATTAAAGTGTATACAACTGTGAGGCTCAGTCTTGACCCATGTACATAAAAAATCTGGTTACGTCCCTGTGTACATTATTTTGATTTTTTGTACAAGTACAAGTAAAGTAATATATCCATTGTTTTCACTTCCATCACATCAACTGTAAAAGTCCAGCCCTAATCTCTAAAGTAAAGTTGTTAAAAATATACAATTTGTAGACTTATGTCACTGTTCAGGCCTCTTTACATATATTTTAAACATTTTCATAAGCACCTGTTTAATTCAAGTTGACTGCTCAGTACAATAATTAGATTTTAACAAAATAGCGATCAAAACGATTGAAACGTGCAAGTCACTGCTTCGAAATTAAGTATGTTGTGCTTTAAATTCAAGGAAATGATGGTATTTTTGTCGTTTTAAAAGTAATTGTTCGAGGAAGAAAAGCTACAGCGACATTTCAAAGATTATTGGAGAATTTCTATTCGTTAGCAATTAAAAATATCTCGGGGTGAGAGAGACATTTCTGACGAAATAAGTGATGTAAAAATTTATTTGAACTGAGTAAAAACGCAAGTCGCAAAGTCTCATCGAATTTCATTTAAAGAAAGCGGGAGAGTAATTGAATATATCTCATCAATTTTTTAATTCAAGGAATCTACACATTATTATAGGTACACATTTATAACAGGTAACAAGAAAATCCATTAATTTTTTTTAACGTTTCTTTGGGTAAAGTAATTCTCAAGTAAAGGGAAGGAGGGGGGGTCCCTTCACATCTTGCCAAATCTCACGAAGGGAGAGGGAGGAATCCAAATTAAAAGAAAAACACTTAATTAATGGAGTTTTTTTTGTTTATTGGTTGGTTGGATTCATACCTAAACTAACATCAGTAATTAACGGTTTCCCTGTTAAAAAAAATTATTAATTATTATAAAAGTTCCCTCTAACATGAAAAATTTCCAAAAATGAACTTCAGACACAATGAAAATAGGCTCGTGTAGGTATTTACAGATTAATCTTCCGGCTTGTTTTTTTTCTTGATCTTGATTTCACTTACAAAGTAATATGTAACAATATAATGCAGAAAAATGTAGTATAAAAGGAATACTGTAAACGGAATGTTTAACAGCAGTTAACGGTGACTCTTTGTTCACGAATATAAATCCAATGGGCGTGGTATAAGCGGTATTGTTTTATTGGATACAGTCCGGTCCGCTTATAAAGAGCACAGCCTGTAACGAGTATCCAGTTTTAACAGCCCTTTTAATATAAATTGAGTTCGGATGTAACAGAAGCTTCTGTTTGAACAAGCAATGGTTTTCTGCCTATAGCAAGCAATTGTTTTGGCTTGAAAAGGTTTTAGTCGGGAGGTCCGAGGACACCTTCCTCGGGAATCCGACACTACCCAGTCCTATGTCTACTCTTGGCGCTCTTGGCAACTCTGTTGTTCGTTATTGAGGTGCGCGCACTTGGATACGTTTCAGTTGGGTGCCTTTTTGTCCGTGAGGTCCGACGACCCTGTCGCTACCACCCTGTCAGTAAATGTAAATTCCTGGTGACAAAATGTCACTTTGATTCACAAATATTGCTAACGTAATCACCATTGAGTCCTCCCCTTCCGCCCTCCATATCATCAAAAATTAACAATGCAGAGATCTCCCCCCACTTGGTGCTTACGTAATACTTAAATGGCCCCTAAAAATGGTGTTCATGTTAAATTCCAAGCAAAATGTGTTTACATTAAGATGATGTAGACAGCAACATACTGATAGACACAATAAAAATGCGATTTTCGATCATTGCATCCTTGCAAACATTATGTAAAACTTTCTATTTGCTAATCTATAACTTCACAGTATTAATCCAATGCTCTTTACTATTGTAGCTTTTCTTATTCCTAATAACAAGTGCATAGATAATTGACACCTTGAGATCCATCTTGCCGAACACGAAACTGGTGCGCGCGAGGCCTTAGTCTTGTAGAAGTATGTGTGCTTCTGCGGCTATGGCAAATTCTCGAATAAGAAAAAATAGATAGAGAAACATCAATTACCTAAATTATAACAAGTTTACTAGTTAAAAGCGATCACTTTTGTTAAAATCACAATTGATAACGAACGTATTATTTTGCCTTATCATCCAACTATGCCCAGTGGCGTGTCCCAAGATTCAGTATAATAAGTATTTTTAATCAAAAATTATATTTTTTTACTGTTACCTATCTACTAATTACAAAGATTGTTTAAAATGTTTAGCAAAAAAAATCAATTGTTTATAAAAAATTGTAGACTTAAGTCAAAAGCCAAATTGTCTGATAGTATGTTGGTATTATACAAAATTTAGTAATAATTAAAATTTGAAAAGTCAAGATGGTTCCCAAAACCACAAGGTACCGACTAAATGAATCCTTCTAAAACACAACAGTAAAAGTTGTAAATTCATACATGATAACGAAAAAGTTAAGCTCAGAGTGATTATTTAATTTTAAACAAAAGTATATATAGGTACATGGGGGTTCAATATTTTTTATTCCCGACTGTACATTATGTCGTATCAGCGGCTGGTCAATGACGGACGATGAGCGCGTCGCGTTGCCGTCGTCACGAGGACGGCAAGTTCCCCAGCTGCTTCTATTGGCCTCTAACTTGCGGTTCCTGACCCAAGCCATGCCAATCATAGATTCATCGCGGTGGCTTATTTTAGCGGCGTCAATTATATCGTCCAGTTGCATCGAATCATGTTTTACATTTTCATCATTTGTAAGTTTGATTGGTATAACCGAAAAGAGACCTGGGTAGGATTTATATACGAAATACCTAAACCTCTATTGTAAATACGAAATTAAAAATACATAAGTATCTACCTATTGTATCTATTTTAACCACCGTTTTCTAAATATCTATTTCGTCTTGGATTTGCATAATTTTTGAAGATAGTAATTGAATTGTTAGTATTTAAATCCATTTTCTGTCAAAATGTATATAAATCAACATTTTATTACGAAAATGGACAGTAAATGTAATAATGAATACACAACGGCCAAAATAGAATGAATTACTGGCTACATTAGGTAAGGTTAGACGTTAGTTAGACCATTTGGGTTTCAACACTGGACATTTATATTTAAATACATACTTTATTATCATATCTTCAGCCCACAGACACGCACCTCCGCTGTAATTTTTCAAAAACTACAATTAGAAATTAGTATAAATAATAGCCAAAAGGAACGCTGACAGCGCTGAACTTAAATACTCATCCTTCATATTTAAATACTGATACTTCATATCTAAATACGTAGGGAATAGCATTTCTTATTTTGTATCTTCTATTTCAAGTACATCATCATCATAATAAGGTTGTCAGTCCTAAGACTGGTTGGACACGTACCTCCACTCTTTCCTATCCTGAGCTAAACTTCGCATTTCCTTAAAACTAGAACAGCCCACATCCTTAACTATTTGCGAAGAGTAATCTAATCTAGGCCTAGCTCTACCCCTCCTAACTCCCGTTTCTGCCTCAAATATGTCTCTGACTAGACCTTCATGCCTGAGAAGGTGTCCTACCAACCTATCTCGCCTATTTTTTATTGTCTTCCATAGAGTCCTCTGTTCTCCTATTCTTTCCAATACCTCCTCATTTCTAACCTTTTCTACCCACGATATCCTCATCATCCGCCTATAACACCACATTTCGAACGCTTCTAACCTTTTCTTTTCCGCTGCTCCCACTGTCCATGTTTCGCACCCGTACAACGCCGTGCTCCAAACATACACCTTTAACAACCTTTTTCGAATTTCTAAATTAACGGTTCGCGAGCATAGAAGTGACTTCTTTTTATTAAAGGCGACACGACCCTTCGCTATCCTCTGCTTTATATCCCTACTACTCCTTTCATCCTCACTTATCTGACTTCCTAGGTATCTAAAATCAGCCACTTCTTCTAATTTTTCATCTCCTATCTTTATATTCGCTCTTCCCCTACTTTTTCTCCCCTTGCATACCAGTATTTTAGTTTTACATAATCACACCACATAATATTCCATAATTCAGTTTCAAGAATGAATCCTTATATCGACTTATTGTTAAATTCGTAGTTAATTGATTCAGAACGGTGAAGAGTTTCATGGGTATTTATGACTGGTAGCTGATACCTTCATTGTTTAAAGAAACAACTGGAGATAAATAAAATACGTTCATGTCACATTTTATAAATTTTATGTCTTAAGAAAATTGAATCTGATTCTTTATCCATGAGTTGTCCCATTCGCTCACCGTCTTGGGTACGCCATTGGTTTGTAGCATTTTTCAGCCAATATCGATTATTGATAGAGTAATGATGAACAGGAGAAGAAAATAGCGCTGCATTGCCATATTTAGTGCCTATAGACTTTTATTAGGCAACAAAAATTTTGGCGACGATACCCATGTGTAAATTAATTTTCGATTGCTGCGATTCATTGAAGACTGATAAACAAATGACAACGCTGTTCTTTTTTTACGCATGCTGGTGAAACGCAGCCCGTGAAAACAATATTGCACAAATAAAGGGCTGTCACCGTGCGTATGAAATGCGCCGACGAAAGCTGAGCATCGATGATTTGCTTGTGCTGCTGCGTTTGAAAGAACTTTTACAAAAGCTGTCTAGGAATGATTGTTAAAGCGCTTTGCATGAACGAACGCACGCGTAATAAATATCATACTGGCTTACGTGAAACAGCATTGATCGATACGCATTTGTTCAGAACTTAAAGCTGGGATTTATATCTATATTGTTAATTAGGAAAATACTAGATAATAGATATATCTTATAGTGATCGAATTGAATGAAATTTTTGAAATTTGCTACATCGATTGTAAGTTTAGAACTTTATTACTTACAGATTTTGATTTCTCACAAACTATTAAAAAGAAAATGGTCTTTGGTGATTACATACGACCCTTGTGGTCCAAATGACTAATTTCGAATTACGAAAAAAATACAAGCAAAGTTTCATCAGTATCGTTCTATATGTTACAGTTAAAACCAGTTTTTCGATAAAACGCGTTTTCACTAGTTAGAACTAGTTTTTAATAAATGCCTTTGTTAAAACTAGAATTAACTAATGCTTAAAATTTAATATCAGTTAAAACTAGTTCTTACTAGACAAATCGCGTTTTTCCGAAGCGAGTCAGTTAAAATTGTTCCGACCGAAGTTAAAGTTCATCGTAAAAATGTTCCTTAATAATGTTCCTTTTTTAAATTTTATGGTTGTGTTTTGCTGACTTGTTTGATTTATTTATTTACTTTTAATTAATATTGTCCCCTTGGGAACTACTTTATGTCGATGTTCCCTAAAATGTTCCTTTAGTGTAAAATTATTGTTTACTACTTACATGACTCTGTGTCCCAGATCTTTTTAATAAATATTTTTAAAACTTGTTGTTATCTTGTTTTCAATCCCTAATTAGTTTCTCTAGTGCTAGTTTTAACTAAATTAAGCATATCAGTGGTAAATTCTGATTTTGACTAGGTATTTCTAGTTTTACAATGACATTTAGTAAAAACTAGTTATAACTAGGGAAAACGCGTTCTATCTAAAAACGGGTTTTAACCGTAACATATATACTTGCCGAGGATGATGTATTAGCAGAACCCATAAAACTATTGATCATCTTACAGGGGGTTGCTAATTCTTAACCAGCCGACTGTGCACTGTACGGCTCACAATAAAACAAAAATGAAATAAATTTAATGTTAACAAAAAAAATAACTCTGCTCTCTCATAGTAAATTTATAATATTAAATATTCAGTAACTGTTGTCTTTGGTAATCAATAGTAAATCATTCTAAATGATCGGATTATTAGACGAATAGTCCAATAGTTCAAACATAATATTAAGTAATTCCCCTGTAAATATTGTGGTGTTATCAACCTTCAATAAAAAGGTAAAAAAAATGTTGTTCATTTAAGATAAAAATTACGCATCTTTTGTTGGCGTTTTTTATTTTAAGGAAAACATTTTAAAATTTGAAACAGTGTATATTAAAAGAAAGACTTTTCGGGAAAAGTAAAAAAAAATATCTAACGTTGACTTGACATTTGTAATTATAATAGACATCTTGAGTATTTCAAAATCCTTTCAGGAAGATGAGATAAAATGAATGTACAGAAAATAAAAACAAAAGAAAAAGGAACGAGAACGTTTCCGAGGATTTGTTTAAGAAAGAAAACGACAGGATTCAACCGGTGAATTATGTAATATGCTACGCAGTTTCTTATTTCTAAAAAAATAATTTTCTGAAATCATTCATTTTATTAAACAATCGTAAGTCGAGTTGACAGCTGTTCTTCCTTGATTCTTTCTCATTATAAATTCGTGCTAAACACTTATAATTAGTCCCTAAAAGCGTAACTTGGAATTTTGACATTGAACATTGAATATTCAATATCTTTGACAGTTTATGTGCCCTAATTTTGCCCATTTATTACCTTGGCACCAAATTAGCCTCCAAAAAATTGTGCCAGCTTTCACGAACCTAATATTTTAGGTGATCGTATTACATAAATTTATAAAATTAAAGTAAAGGAATTAAAACACTTGGCAAGTTTCACAATGTTCATTTATTTCTCTGACGATCGTTTCGGTGTTTAAACCATTTTCAAAGAGTTATACAAAATTTACTGAAAATGGTTTAAACACCGAAACGATCGTCAGAGAAATAAATGAACATTGTGAAACTTGCCAAGTGTTTTAATTCCTTTACTTTAATTTTATAAAAATGTTTCACCAAGTGCCAAGCGAATCTACAATTTCAAATACATAAATTTATTTTATCTTTTTTTTGTTACTTTTTTTCTTTCTCCAAGGATTCTCTAAATAAATACCTTTCAGACATTATGGAGAATATATAGTTTAGCCCAGCCTTTAGTTTGAAACAGGGCCGTAGCCATATTGTGTAAATTGTCTGAAAAAATCAGGGTAGGTACCTGATGTCATTATCCGATACCCGGATACATTTGCTGCAAAACCTATTGGGACGCAGCCTCATTTCAGTCTATGTCTTATCGAAGTTCCAATGCACGCTTTCACGGTGATAGACCAGTCTCTTATTTGTCACCAACCGACATGGATTGTACACGCTTCCAAATAATTAAGAAGAAATTTGGGTTTTCATATTAAGTGTGTAAGTACATAAATCGTAAAAGCATAGTATCTACTGGATTCGTCCGCATACAACAGGCAGAGGTACCTACTTGAAAGAGAAGAAGGACCTTAATCCGCGTGACTACACCCAAATTATGGGGTGAGTTGTTACTTCGTCGATGAAAAGTTCGACATCTACGTTTTCATTAGACATCGCGTTGAGAGTCTTCCTCAAGCTCAATAAGAAATATGACACTGTGGCAATGTGCACCTCCCGATAGACAAAGGAGTACAGCCAGGGTGTCGCGGTAAGACACGTGTCTCATACCTACGTCCACCTCGATAAAACTATCCGAGCGACATCATCGACAGGTAGGTATCGGCGTCACGTGTAAATCCCGACAGCAGTATTAGCTTTACATTTCTTTTAATGCAATTGAAGATCACGCAGCGACCCGATAGCTTCTGTATCAAGTGTGCACTGCGTCTAATACGAAAGTCTCAGTCATACCCTCTACTTCCAAATAATGTTTATTTTCAGTGGCAAAGGAATAAACCTCTTGTTTCTAATTACTCTAATATCATAACAGTAGGTTTAGAAACATAATGACAGTTTTACCATAAAAACAAAAGCTAATCAAGGAACAGTAAACTAATAAGCTTGATGATTAGTACTGATAATCAACTGCAAGCCTGTCACCCGTGGTCCCATTACGTTCTGTTTATTTCTAAGAAATTCATTTTCGATGAGCTTACCTACTCTATTATTTTATATCTGTGCTGTCACTAATAACAATAAGAAGCAAGATTTTTATGATGTATTGGGCCAATTGATTTGATATGTGAAACTTTGTTTGAGAAATGTTGTTCATGTTAGCGTTAAACAAAAAACATAGTAGATTTACTAATCGTAAACGTAAATGAATGTTTTATAAGGGCAAAACTTTATTTTGTTTCTATTTTGAACTTCAAACTCTCCATTGGGTCAAATGATGTGATTGTGGGCTTATATTTGCCAATATTTTAGCGTTATTCGGGGAAAGTTTTGGTATAATGATACACTAAGGCAGTGTTTCCCAACCATTTTTTCCTCGCGAACCAAAAGAAAGGTACAAAAAAATTTGACGAACCCCATATGTAGTCGTTAATAACAGGTAAAAAAAGCAATAAAATTTGATAGAATATATATTTTTCATATTGCAGAATAATTGATTATATTAATCGTGAAACGTTTAAATAAAACATTAATAAGACTAAAATGATGTAAATGTAGTAAACTGCCTTAATTTGATATTTATTTCCAATTGTATTGTAAAAAAAATATTACATAGAAGGGAAAAC
>NW_020442464.1:1369478-1371896 GCF_000699045.2 Agrilus planipennis
TAGTCAGAGACATATTAGAGGCAGAAACAGGAGTTAGGAGGGGTAGAGGTAGACCTAGATTAGATTACTCTTCGCAAATAGTTAAGGATGTGGGCTGTTCTGGTTTTAGGGAAATGCGAAGTTTAGCTCAGGATAGGAAAGAGTGAAGGTACGTGTCCAACCAGTCTTAGGACTGATGACCTTATGATGATGATGAGGTATCGTCTTACCGTGTTTGGATTAACATATGCTCTTTATTCAACAAATACAATAAGTTTAATGGCAATAAATAGTAGGTAAATAAATTTTTTTTCTGCGGTAGTATTGTTCTGATTTTGTTGCATTGTAATCTATTTTGTAAAGAAAAGTAACAAACTTTGTACAGTGTTCGTCGAGCAATTAGTAAAGCAATAAACGATGTTAAACTTTCATGTTTTGTTCTTAACTTTTATTTGATAAATTGTTAGCTTGCCTATATTATGGAAATATTTACTTGTATCGTTGTGAACTTAAATATGCGTGATTATGAATTGGCTTCGTTAGGGCTCAGCAAATTTGTACTGTTCATCAAAATGTTAAATACTCTCAAAGGGGTGATTTAAAATAGCGAGGGTGGCTAACGTGACAACAAAAAAAAGATTTTGTATAAAGTATAGCACATCTGAGCTCTTAATGAAGATTTATTGTGATGCTTATGAAATTCGTTACTTAATAATATTATTGTCATACACTCTTTTTATGCTTATGGTTAACGCCTGCATCTACAGTGTGACCCAAAAATTATGCAGTGTGTTGTTTGTAGCTAAACTATAAGCTTAATCGAAAAAAAATTGAAACAAAACTTGTTCTCTTTTATGGGATCATATGTAATATTTAAATTTGATTTCCTATACAGTGTTCAAAAATAGAAAAAATAAGTTTTTGTTTAAATGGTAGCCATGTGAAATATAGCTCCCATGGAAAAAAGTTATAGGAAAAAGTTGTTCCGAATTCTAATATGATATGATTAAGCATGTCTACATCTATCAAATTGTCAATTTTTAGGGTCATTTGAATCAAAAAACATTTGAATATCGCCGCAATTTTTGACATTCTGGGCAACTTTTTCCTATAACTTTTTTCGATTGGACCCATATCTAACTGTACTCCCATTTAAACAAAACCACTTTTCAATTTTTGGGCACTCTGTATAGTAAATCAAATTTAGATGCCACAAACGATCTAATATTAAAATAGAGAACAAGTTTTGGCAGAAAAATTTTTTGATTAAACTAATACCTAGTTTGGCGACAACGAGCAAATCACGTACTTTTTGGACCACCCTGTATACAATACACAATACAATGCTTACGATGTGTCAACTAAAACATTCATTTAGGTAGTCCAATACTCTCTAAGACGGGGAATTGCTGTATTTGAGCTCGGAATTGTATTCGAATTATTTAAATATCCATAATTGAATTGAAATTTAAATATTCAGATGTAATATCCAATATTTGAATATTTACAGTTTCAAATATCCGAATAGGTACATATTTAATTATACAAAATTTCAAATACCTCTGTATCAAGTGTGCACTGCGTCTAATACGAAAGTCTCAGTCATACCCTCTACTTCCAAATAATGTTTATTTTCAGTGGCAAAGGAATAAACCTCTTGTTTCTAATTACTCTAATATCATAACAGTAGGTTTAGAAACATAATGACAGTTTTACCATAAAAACAAAAGCTAATCAAGGAACAGTAAACTAATAAGCTTGATGATTAGTACTGATAATCAACTGCAAGCCTGTCACCCGTGGTCCCATTACGTTCTGTTTATTTCTAAGAAATTCATTTTCGATGAGCTTACCTACTCTATTATTTTATATCTGTGCTGTCACTAATAACAATAAGAAGCAAGATTTTTATGATGTATTGGGCCAATTGATTTGATATGTGAAACTTTGTTTGAGAAATGTTGTTCATGTTAGCGTTAAACAAAAAACATAGTAGATTTACTAATCGTAAACGTAAATGAATGTTTTATAAGGGCAAAACTTTATTTTGTTTCTATTTTGAACTTCAAACTCTCCATTGGGTCAAATGATGTGATTGTGGGCTTATATTTGCCAATATTTTAGCGTTATTCGGGGAAAGTTTTGGTATAATGATACACTAAGGCAGTGTTTCCCAACCATTTTTTCCTCGCGAACCAAAAGAAAGGTACAAAAAAATTTGACGAACCCCATATGTAGTCGTTAATAACAGGTAAAAAAAGCAATAAAATTTGATAGAATATATATTTTTCATATTGCAGAATAATTGATTATATTAATCGTGAAACATTTAAATAAAACATTAATAAGACTAAAATGATGTAAATGTAGTAAACTGCCTTAATTTGATATTTATTTCCAATTGTATTGTAAAAAAAATATTACATAGCCACCCTCGTA
>NW_020442464.1:1371937-1379111 GCF_000699045.2 Agrilus planipennis
AGGCAAACTTCAGTTACTTTATCACCTTATAAAGTAGAATTAAAGGCAAGTTAATTCTGATTAAATGTAAATAAGGTTATGATAATATAAGATTAGAAAATTATTCGTCAATCTAATTTCTAATTAGTCTAACATTCATACGAAAATTTATTCATTTTATCAATGTCTAATTTTTTATAGCTCAATAGAGAACTATGTATATTTAAAAATTATATTTATTTTATTATATTTCCAGATATTATAGTATATACTGTTATATATTGTTTATTTCTTTAATAATATGTATTCATAAAATAACGAAATTCTTATACATACTGTTGTCTTCGGACTGCACCTAACGAATTTAGTCGCCTCTGTAATTTGTGTTGAAAAAGTGAATTTGCGATTATAAAACATTAAAATTCGAAACTTGAATTACGCGTTGTATTTGAACAATGAATTACAGAACACGAAAAAAGTGCATTCTGACATGGTGGCATAGTTTGCAGTATAAAACTTAATAAATTGTATTAAATAATTATTTTTTTTTGAGTGTGTATAATTTCTTAAGTAATTGGATTTATTCACTGTAAAGTTTCTAAAACCGACACCTCCGGCGCTGGCGTCAACGTGCATATAGCGAATAAGCATATGCGAAAATAAGATGTGTTTTTTTTTTTTAAAATGCCTAATCGTAAATCGTTGTAAAAAGTTGTTGAATTTCTGATCATTTAACGTTTTTCGTAGACTTATCAGATTTTGATTATCTCCTTATCATCATTATTAGGAGGGCTTTCAAAAGGTGTCTAATGCGATCGAAGACGAAACGTTGCAAACAGACAGATAATGTAATGCGATGCGAATTTAGTACCTACCACATCCGCGGACGCTTAAGAAATTCATAATTTATGATTTAATATTTGAAATGATCCACTTTTTCGTGTTTCTGATTAACTAATTTTCCATGTACGGTAAGCGTATAAGTAAGGCTGATCATAAAAAGAGAAATAATTCATAAAAGGAGAATGAAGGAGCTTAAACAGGAGAGCTTTATTGATAAAAAGCTTTGCAAGAATCGTGACAGCAAGCGAGGCGCTGTTCATCAGTGCGGATTAAGTAGAAATCAAAAACAAAGTACTGAAACCTGAAACTTCCTCTCTTGCCCTTCAAAACGGGCATCGCAAAGAGCTAGTGATCGAATTGTATTTTTACAGGGGGTGGCAATAGCTACTAACATGTAATTATATTTTGCGAGGGGTGGAAATTTAAGCCTACGGCGAGGGTTTTCCTGGAACTGTCAAACGCAGGACGAGTTACTAGCTATAGAACACGTTCTACATGGGGGATGCTGGCTCCTCAATCGAACCCTCATACGTGTAACTTGGTAACATGAGGATTTTTTTCTTTTGTCTCCTGTTCAGTGGACCTGCAGAAAAGCAGTTTAAATAAAACTATTAGGGTGATAGGAAATGGGTAACGTAGTTGTGTACAAGTAATTCTAGTTGGTCTTGATGACATGACCAGGAAAAAATGGCAGATGGCAACGGTAAAGCTAATTATTGGTTATTTTGGAATTAGTCCATAAAAATGAATGTTGATTGTACTCTAATTTACGCATTTGTGATCTCTCTATATTTCTTTTTGGTTTGATAAGAGAAAAACCAGATATGTGATTTATTTGAAATACTTGCATATAAAATGTAAATACCTACAAAGTAAAAAATACTTATTTTTATCTTGCATTTAAACGCTTTTTTGAGAAATGCATTTTGTATTTTATTTAAACGTATTTTCTATTTGTGAAATGCAAAATACATTTTTACCGTTAAAAGTTTTCCTAGTATCACCAATCAAACATTGTATAAAATGATGAATGAAAGTTGCTCACGTTGGCCATTGAAGGTATTAGAAGCTTAAAAAGGGTACAAACGGATTTTCCATGAACGGCTTCTAATTCTTTAACTGAAGAGAGCCTAAATGGAAGTGGATAATCTAAAATATCGATATTCTTTTCCACGTATATAGTCATGGACCACGGAAATTCCAAATTTTCTGAGCATCTGCCAAATCACCACTTATCGTACCTTTAGCAAGGAACTATGAAATTCTATGAATGACGACAAAACAGCCCGCAAAACAATATCAAATTGATATACGCCATCTGTGTAAAACTACAAGATATCGTGATAAATGCGTATAATCAAAAATTCTTAGAAAACGATTCGAAAAACTTCACTTATTAGATGAACCCAAAGCTAAAGAAACTCTGGATTCCATTTCTTTCTTTTATTACAATGTGTAAAAGATCAGAAACAAAATACGGTTGTAAATATTTTGATATAAAATGATTGATATTAACTTTACATCAATAAAATTATTTGCAACTTTATTTTGGCATCAATGTCTTTTTTCCAATTAAAACGGGTGACAANTTATTTGTTGCTAAACTGAAGAAACTATAATATAAAGATAGAAAAACTATATCTCAATCACTTCAAACAGAAGAATATGAATCATACTCAATCTTCGCATTTGGTGATATAGTGCAAATACCACTATTCGACTAGAAAAACTCCAATAATTAAAAAATGAGTAAATACCTACAAGGTTTTCTTTAAAAATATTTTATATTTAAGTAAATGTAGAAAAATTTTTTTTTAGAAAATGTAGTACAGAAAAGTATATTTGAAAAAATTATTTTGAAAATACGTATTGTCAGTATAAATCAAAATAGTATTTACATTTTGTATTTAAATACTTTAAAAAAACCATTTTGCACATCTCTATGCAAAACGGTTTTGGATTATTATTTTCCGGTCTTCTCAGTTTCCATTTGTCAACTTTGAGTAAGTGACGGGCTGATGCTTAAAGATGCGTTGTCACTTGTGAAAACTGATTTTATTGATATTGAATTACGCAGTACTTCTTGCCTTGAAATATAGTCGGGGATAATCAATGATTCCGCTTCTATTGTTTTATAGGAATATGACAGAGGTGTTAAGTAATCCGCGTACTACTCCGCATGTATCAAAGACTACAAATTTTTGTAGACTAATGACTAGATTAATGAGGACCAAACTTCTAGCATAAGCCTGTTGCTTACAAGGTGGCAATTCCACCACTAATTTAGTCAAATCTAGTTGAACGAGGTTTGGTAACTGAAACATCTGCCGCAGGTAATCAGTGGTAGATACTTACCCTTTTTTTGTTGCAGGGTTTAATTTATGTTTTTCCTGTACAACAAGGGATCGAATTAACCGAGGGGACTTTACCACAGGAGTAAGTTGCCTTTTACAATTTGTAGAAGTATTTCGTAACGTAATTCTACAAAATTATTTGCAATTTATCTAAAATTTTAATGACGTGTGTACAAAATCTGATATATTCAGAATCAAGACAAAGTAAGGACTCACGCCACTTTAGAATATTTGGATATTAATAAAAATTTAGATTATCAACAAGAACACACAACACCTTAATTACAACTGCACTTTTATATTTGAAAAGTTACAGATTAATCCGGCCATATTTAAAATATCAATACTGATATAAGAGGCATTTTTCTGGATTATTGAATTGAAGAATCATGACTACCTCTATAAGGAACATCAGCGACGACCAGTTCAAACTTTCTTTGAGCATTGTGCTTCTGAGTTCTTATTTCCCGTTCTTTTTAATTCTAGTTACAGATTAATCCGGCCATAGTTAAAAAAAATCAATACTGATATAAAAAGCACTTTTCTGGATTGTTGCTTGAAGAATCATGGATGCCTACCTTTTTAAGGAACATCATCGACGACCAGTTCAAACTTTCTATAGGCATTGTGCTTCTTATTTCTTGAGTTCTTATTTCCCGTTCCTCTCCCTAACCTCCCTCCCTCACCTCTTCACCTATCTCCCACTCAACCCTCTCCCCTTCCCCAAACTTCTCCCGGTAATCATAACCGCCAGGAGTGAATCTGACACTACCCCCCTTTTGTGGGTGTTTTTAGAAGATTTCCCCTCCTCGAGGTTAAATTAAAAAAAAAAAACCGTTCCTTTTAATTTCGTAAGGACTATGACATTAGCGGCGACTAAGAGTTAAGCTCACCAAGTTATTGTAAGAAAAGACAACACAAACGAAGTGCAAACAGTTGCACCATTTAAAAAAAAAAATAAAACACGTTTGGACCGTCAGAAGACAATCACTCCTTTGATTAGAACATTGTACTTCTTATTTTTTAAAAACTATTATTATTATTAGTAGATTCATGCTAGGTAGTTGCTAATTATTATGATCTTACTTTAAAGCAATTTGAACAGTTCATAACACCATGAAACCACCAAATACATGGTATAAAAATACGGCAAAGGACTGAATTTGATTTTATATGCTTGTTACATGAAGGGTTAACAAAATACAATAATCTATTTCTTATTTGCGTTGAAAATTTAGCACAACAGCGTTGAACAGGTCAACATGAGTTATTTGTTTATAATCCTAGGTTGCTATTGGTTCTCATATAAAATTCATACGCTTATAAGGGCGTAGTTGGACCACAGACGGTAACTAGAAATTACAGCTTAATTTATTAATTAACTAAGTTTCTTGTTGACTGAGAAGTTTTGAAGTTTTGGTTTCTGATGGGTTTGCATAAAATTATTAGCGGTTTTGTTATCCATCGAACATTTAAGGAGTTAGACTCTGTTGATAAAGAGGGATTACTATAACGTTAAACTATAAAGTTTGTGCGGTAGGCGGACGCCTTTTTGGTTTTATATATAATAATAACAACTTAAATGTTCATTGTAAAAGTAAACAAGAAATTACGGATTTTTATGTTTGCAAATGCAATTTCGGTTGCATCGTTGGGACTCGATGAGGAGTAAATTGAAGTAACTCGTGTGGAAAATGGTTGAAGTTGGAACCAGTTCCATTATGAGAGATAACGAGATTACCATAACAAAATTACTCCCCACTAAATTACGAAAAAGCCCTGGATGAACTTTATTAAAATCCAATATGAAATTGTGCAGTCTCGTTCTACATATTACAACTTGAATTGAATTATGATAGCGGCAGAATATAAATTTCCCGCTATGCGTGTTTGCAGTATCCACTAATTTCGTACGGATAATATAATGTGTGCTTATATCATTATGTTCAATCATTGAGTAAATGTAGATAGATTTCCTTTCAACGTTATAGGTATGTAATAAACCTTTGATAGGTATGTAATACCCTTTGATAATAAAAGATACGTTCTGTGCGCATTCTTGGCTCAAAATTGTGAATTATAATGTACTAGCTTTTCCCCTCGGCTTCGCTCGCAGAAATTAATGTTGTTTCTCCATAAAACCTTTTAACTCTCAATTCACCCTTACAACGTTTTAATTTTATGTAGTGTCGCCATCTTAGATTTCAAATACAAACGTAGCAACAACATTTCATCCTAAGGGTTGATTTTTAAAAATTGCCAAAACACGTATTTGCTTAATTTTAACAATGAGCAACATTCGTGTAAATCCGAGTACAAATAAAATATACCCCATGGAAACGTTGCAACCTCTTTTCATTTGATTAATAATATCAAACAGCATATATAGCAAGTTTCAAGTAAATTCAACCACAATTGAAGTATGTCCCAAACAAAAATTGCAACACCTTTTTACCCCCCGCTCTTTAGAGGCTAAATTTTTTAAAATGTCGAGATAGGTTTTTCAGAAATTAAATGAGAGACCATTAAGACCAAGTTTCAAGTAAATCGGACCAAAAACAAACATGCACCCTTTGCAAACCCCTTTCAACTTCCTAAAGAAGTAGAATTTTGTAAAATGTTTAAATAGGCATGTATGTCACTTATTTTATATGAAAAAGCATTAAAGGCAAGTATCAGGTAAATCTGACTATAAATAAAACACCATACTTAACCATAGACATTACGTTTAGATGTCAGTTGCTTTTTGTTATTGCATGTCAGTTGCGTTTTGTTATACCTTTTTTAACAAATGAACGTCTAGACTGNTTACATTATGACTGGCATATTCATACATTTTGTCATACACCCAGGTGCTTAGTAGTATTTCGCCATAAGCCTTACATAATTGAACGTATAATCGTACATGGTTGAAATGATTTTTTTCTGGAGCCCTATAAAAAAAATTATAACTATTCTAAAAATTTTTTTATTGTGTTAGACTATATTATAAGGTTAGTTTTATTTCCACGTTTTTGATTGTTTATTTTAACCCCTTCGTCCCCGGGAGTTTTTTGGGGTGATGTGACAAAGTGTAATGATGGGATGAAGGGGTCTCGGGGTTACGTGACGTTTACATTGATATACCTGGTGGACATACGTGTGATGCGAAGGCTTATTAGACTAAGCATTCGTTCTCCTGCTTTTTTGTAATTTATTTTATGTTTAAACCAATTGGTGTAAATTGTCATTTTAAAATGACCATTTACAAACTCGTAATAAGGGTATTGTCTTGAGTATTGAGTATTTAATTTTAAAAATTTTTTTTTTCTGTATAATATGAGCTTAAATTGATCTTAAGATGCTGTCAAAAGTAATCAACCACTTGCAAAAACGTAGAAGTGCATGCAAGGTAAAATCTTCAGTGCATTCCACATCATGGATCATGGTCGGCGGTTGAAATCAGCACTGAAGATGCAATTTGCTGAAAATGGTAAAACGTTTACAGCTAATTTGAAGCAAGAAACATTCCAACACCATGCTTTCCCTTAGAAACCCAATCTGATTTAACTAATAATAGTCGTTATATCATGCGAGATGTGAAGAGTATTCATTCTTTTTTTCTAGAAATACTGAATTGGAAATGATGGGAAAGACAGTCGTGTTCATTGTGAGCATTACGACCTAGGATTGCACATTGTAGGAAGATTGGCTCTTTTCTCTTGTTCTTTTTTTTTTTCTTAAAAATATATATCTCTTCTTTTCGCATGTCTTTAATGGTCGTCAGTCCTAAGACTGGTTGGACACGTACCTCCACTCATTCCTATCCTGAGCTAATTTTCGCATTTCCTTAAAACTAGAAAAAAAAAACTTTTGGGTGTTTCATTCCCACCAGCCAGTAATGCTGGTGGGCGGGCAGTCCCTCCAGACTACGCCGGAAGGTAGGGCGGAAGGCCCTCTTCAGCCTGCTTTCAGGAATCGTGGGAATGGGTGGGTGGTGGTTCGGGTGAGAAAGATGA
>NW_020442464.1:1382040-1393232 GCF_000699045.2 Agrilus planipennis
TCAATTCAAAATACAAATACAAATACAAATTCGAAATACATAAAGCTTCATTTTCTATTTTAAATGCGCTTTTCTAATTAATTAATTAATTAATCTAATATTAATATCTAATACGGTATTTAGATAGTTTTGAAACCCATTTTCTATTTTAAAAACACTAAATGCAAACTACAATGGCTTAGTTTCTATTGTAGCCGAGTCAAGTTACAAACTTTATAAATGACTTTAGAATCATATTGAGGACCCGCCGAAATGTGTATTAAGTTTTTTTAACATCTCTGCAAATACTCAATGATGCTTATAGATATGAAAAATCTAAAAAATATTTTCATTTCATATTCTAATAACAGTAGGAATACGATAAATGAATTTTTTATCCATTCCTGTCCTCAAAGACATGAGAAATTGGAATTCTAAACCTTAATTCGTGTAGATATACTTACATATAGTATTTTAAGAACGATTCCAACAAACAACTTTTTTTTTATTAATAACACCCTTCTAAAATTAAGTATGCACATAATATTGTCAAAAGTAATCAACCACTTGCAAAAACGTAGAAGTGCATGCAAGGTAAAATCTTCAGTGCATTCCACATCATGGATCATGGTCGGCGGTTGAAATCAGCACTGAAGATGCAATTTGCTGAAAATGGTAAAACGTTTACAGCTAATTTGAAGCAAGAAACATTCCAACACCATGCTTTCCCTTAGAAACCCAATCTGATTTAACTAATAATAGTCGTTATATCATGCGAGATGTGAAGAGTATTCATTCTTTTTTTCTAGAAATACTGAATTGGAAATGATGGGAAAGACAGTCGTGTTCATTGTGAGCATTACGACCTAGGATTGCACATTGTAGGAAGATTGGCTCTTTTCTCTTGTTCTTTTTTTTTTTCTTAAAAATATATATCTCTTCTTTTCGCATGTCTTTAATGGTCGTCAGTCCTAAGACTGGTTGGACACGTAGCTCCAGTCGTTCCTATTCTGAGCTAATCTTCGCATTTCTCTAAAGCTAGAACAACCCACATCCTTAACTATTTTCGAACAATAATCTACCCTACCCCATTTAACTCCTGTTCATGCCTCTAATATGTTATTGACTAGACCTTCATGCCTGAGAAGGTGTCCTACCAACTTATCTCGCCTATTTCTTATTGACTTCCATAGAGTCCTATCCGCGCCTCTCTTTATAGGCATAGTTACTTCCACGTTCCGTTTATAATCCTCTGGGACTTTCCCGGCTCGTAAATGTGACTAAGAAGCTTAAACATACGATCTTTAACCTATTGTCCTACATGTTTTAAAATATTCGCCTGTATCCCATCTATACCTGGCGCCTTATTATTCTTTAGGTTTTTTAATGTTACATCGAACTCTTCTCTCATTATGAGATAACCTCATCTATCTGTTTTTGTATTTCCGCTTTTCTTCTATTAATCCTACAATCTCGTTTGTTATCCAGGTTTTCCTAATTTTGTTTAGTTTAATACCTGTAGTTGCCGACTTTGCAGTTTAGATTTGATTTTCTGGCTTTTTTCAAATAATGGTGATGATTTTTTCAATTAATTTTTTAATAAAGCACATAGTATAGGTGTATGGAATATTCTCATTATATGGTTAATTAATGGTCGTTCTCGTATGTGAAGACTAATAATATAAAACGGAACACTATTCCATCAACAAGAAGTAAATTATTTCCGCGCTAGACAAAGAACCGTTAGTCCCTTTTGTTTGTTCTACCGACAGTATTTCGGACGGACGTATGTCGTTGAAATTGCAATTTTCGGTGCATCGATGATCGAGCAAAGAGTGAATTAATCTCACAAGTTCGCATGGAAATAAATAATCGAAGCTTATAGTCCCTCTCTCTATCAAATCACTACGATTACCATAACAATCGAAATGCATCTGCGCCCCAATATTACATACGCGAATTCACAGCTACACGTACACGTGTACGAGTGCGTAACTCGCGGGGCTATTGTTAAAGTAGCACGCGTCATGCGGGGCTTCACCCTCTGGGCCATCTGTCGTGCTCCTGACGTCACTTACTGGATATTATTTGCTCTTTGTGCGGCGGGGTCTGAAACAAAATAGGGTTGTAACCTACGGCCAACTTAATGAGGAAGCTATCTGCCACGCCGTCGTTCTCGTGAAAGCCTACAAGTGTGTACGTTTTTCCCATTGGAAGAGTCCAAATTTATTTTATAGGGATACTACACTACATGTGTACACGTCCAACGGGAACATCTGTACAAAACGACACACGTTTAAGGTTGGCTGAACAAACACATCTGGAATCAATAAAACCTATAGCGAATTATTTAAACTGGACGATCGAATTGATTAGGTAACTAAATCTACATAGGTACGCACGCATATTTATTTATATGTCTACGTATTGGAGAATTGCAAAATTCAAAATGTGCAAATACTTTTTTGGTTTGTTACTTCAAATGGAAAATACAAAATAGATTTCCCTTTTGTATTTTAAATGCTAAATGCAAAATACGTATTTTCAAAATAATTTTTTTAATTAAATACTTTTCTCTAGTAGGTACCTATTTAATTTTCTACATTTACTTAAGTATAAAAAAATTTCTAGACTAATAGTGGTGTTTGCACTATATCCCCAGCTGCGAAAATTAAGTATGATTCATATTCTTCTATTTGAAGTGATTGAGATATAGTTTTTCTATCTTTATGTTATAGTTTCTTCAGTTCAGCAACAAATAATTCTTAAGTATAAAAAAATTTCTTGACTAATGGTGGTGTTTGCACTACGTATATCACCAGCTGCGAAGATTAAGTATGATTCATATTCTTCTGTTTGAAGTGATTGAGATATAGTTTTCCTGTCTTTATATTATAGTTTCTTCAGTTCAGGAACAAATAATTCTTCTGTATGTTTCCTTATTTGCCTTTGTCACCCGTTTAATTGGAAAAAGGACACTAACGGCAAAATAGTTTGCTTAGTGTGAAGGATCGGAGTCAAAATAATGTTATTGATGTAAAATCAACATCAATCATTTTATATCAAAAATTTACAACCCCATTTTGTTTTTGAACCTTTGCAGATTGTAATAAGAGAATGAATTGGAATCCATAGTTTCTTTAGCTCTAATTCTTTAGCTCATCTAATAAGTGAATCGTTTTCTAAGAATTTTGGATTATATGCATTTATTAGCGAACCACAATATCTTTTTTTTTTTCAGAGCTGGCGTATATCAATTCGATATTGTTCTTGGGGCTGTTTTGTCGTAATTCATAGAATTTCGTAATTTCTTGCTAAATGGTGATTTGGCAGGTGCTGATATCAATTTGGAACTTTAAAATTCCATGGACCATGACATTGAACCCGGAAAACAATATCGATACAATATTTAGATTATCCATTTTCAAGAAATTTTTTAGGCACTTTTCGGTTAAAGAATTAGAAGGCATTCATGGAATATCTGCTTGTTCCCATTTTAAGCTTCTAATACCTTCAATGGCTAATGTGAGCAACTTTCATTCATTATTTTAAATAATGTTTGATCGATGATACTAGCAAATCTTAAAAATAGGTATTTATATTTATTTATTTTATATTTACATTTTATTTTAAATGCAAGTATATCAAATAAATCACATCTCTGCTACGTATCTATTTTATTTAGCTATTAAATGACATACTGCTAATTTTACTTATCACAATATGACAAAGGAACTAAATTAGACCTTCTCTCTCTCTCCCTCAAAGGTTTAGACATACGAAATATTAGGTACTATTCCTGTTTGTCTTGTTAATTATTTCTGTACTTGAAATAAGTATTTAGAGTTGTAATTTATTTGAAATAGTTCAATTCAAAATACAAATACAAATTCGAAATACATAAAGCTTCATTTTCTATTTTAAATGCGCTTTTCTAATTAATTAATTAATTAATCTAATATTAATATCTAATACGGTATTTAGATAGTTTTGAAACCCATTTTCTATTTTAAAAACACTAAATGCAAACTACAATGGCTTAGTTTCTATTGTAGCCGAGTCAAGTTACAAACTTTNCTATACAGGGTGGTGCATTTAAAACTTCCCACTTGGAATATTTTGTTGGAACAATATACTCTAATTTTTGTATGTTGAAATATTTAAAACAAGCAGTTTTATAAAAAAAGGTAAAATTTAATTTTTTAAATCTTTTCGGTTTATAAATCATCATCATTCAAAATTTAAATTACTTTTTAATTGTGTTCATTTTTATTTTTTTTCTATTTATACAACCAAGTAATCTATATAAAAATATTTTCATTTCATATTCTAATAACAGTAGGAATACGATAAATGAATTTTTTATCCATTCCTGTCCTCAAAGACATGAGAAATTGGAATTCTAAACCTTAATTCGTGTAGATATACTTACATATAGTATTTATAAGAACGATTCCAACAAACAATTTTTTTTTTATTAATAACACCCTTCTAAAATTAAGTATGCACATAATATTTATACGATGTATGTGTGTTTATAACTAGACAATATCCATACTCTTTTTAATACCTACAATGACTTGTCAATTCTACTACATCCATTCAAAAGCTCTCACCCTCCGCGACGAAATTCCATTAGTGACGTCAGCATATGTTCATTTAGTAACTGGGTAAGCAGTTAGCCCTACGTATCTTTTCCTTAAGGAAGGTCAAGTCAACATCTAGGAGTCACCTAATAAAAAAACTATTTAGGTTTCAAATCAGACTTTAATGTCGTCATTGCTATTTTGTGTAAATCGGTACATTTTAGTAATGCTGGTAAAAAATAAAATATTAATTCTGGGACTTTCCCGGCTCGTAAATGTGACTAAGAAGCTTAAACATACGATCTTTAACCTATTGTCCTACATGTTTTAAAATGTTCGCCTGTATCCCATCTATACCTGGCGCCTTATTATTTTTTAGGTTTTTTAATGTTACATCGAACTCTTCTCTCATTATGAGATAACCTCATCTATCTGTTTTTGTATTTCCGCTTTTCTTCTATTAATCCTACAATCTCGTTTGTTTGTTATCCAGGTTTTCCTAATTTTGTTTAGTTTAATACCTGTAGTTGCCGACTTTGCAGTTTAGATTTGATTTTCTGGCTTTTTTCAAATAATGGTGATGATTTTTTCAATTAATTTTTTAATAAAGCACATAGTATAGGTGTATGGAATATTCTCANGCTTTTGATATAAAAATCTCAAAACTAAATGGGGAAATCCAA
Source organism: Agrilus planipennis (assembly GCF_000699045.2). Lineage (NCBI taxonomy): Eukaryota > Metazoa > Arthropoda > Insecta > Coleoptera > Buprestidae > Agrilus > Agrilus planipennis. Next base: position 1,387,289 of record NW_020442464.1, read on the forward strand.
AAGTTTCAAGTTGAAAATAACACTTTATTATTTGGAACTCAGATGAAATTATAGATCTTTTCTTTGGAATGGAACCACCCGTGCACAAATATATACAACAAGTTAAACATTATTTATATTTATTATATGTACCCGTATCCACACCCTCTTCAAACATTGAGAAATTGAATAATAATAAAATAAATAGATACTAGGAAAAAACATTGACGCTCTAAGAAAATGCTCATTCAAGCAAGAAATTATTTGTAGCAAGTAATCTCCAAACTACAAATATGCCCAACTTCCAAGTAAACATGTTGTTTTTTACAGTTTTTTACGTTTCTTTTATAAGTTCAGTGAACAGCATAGAATAATATTCATGAGCAGAATGCGAACGAGATGGACTGGTTAATTTGATTGTGAGTTTATTATTTTATTAATTAACGAATTAAAGACTACAAATAATAAGTTAAGTATAATGTTTCACCCTGAACAAGTTCCTTTCATTGTACGAACTGGTTCGTGTAGTTCGTCGAAAAGAATCGTTCTTTTTGATAGTTAGTTCGCGAACAACCCATTACTAGTCATACGGTCACATCCGTCTAGTTTTAATTGTATATATGTAATTATGCATATATTATATTGATTATTAAAAAGTCGGTGTCTGTATGCCATCCACAAGAGGGTACCAACATCATTATTAAGTTTTGGAAAAGTCAGTTTCAATATTGCAAACCCTTTTGCCGTCCTTTGGCGCTCCCATCAAAATTAAGTGAAACGTTCTGTTTATTAATGGTTTTGACCAGTTTTTATTTGGGTACAGTTCCCGATAGGTTTTGGAATTAATTGGAAAATAAACATGATTAATGACAAAATTCATTTCTATTACAGAACAGCTACTTTTGTAATGAATTAGGGGATTTTTACAAAGTTGAAGCCCCCATACAAGTACGTCGAGTCACAATATAAAAAGACCATTTTTCTTTTTCATTTGACATTATTGGGGCTTGAATATGACCTAATTTCGGACGAAATTTTAATTTTATCGTTTGTTAGATTAAGACTATTTATGGAAATCGCATGTACATGACTTAATTGTGAAAATTAATTAAATGCCTATTTGTAAAAGTAAGTTCTAATAATTAAACGTAACTGGTGGGAAGAGGGTTAGAAAATAAAAAACAACCATTTATGTTAGAATTTAATCAATTGTTGACCCCATGCTAACTTTTTGAAAACCATTTAATACTTAATAAGATTCAAGTAATTCTTCTATCTAAACCAGTTAGAGTGGCATACGTAGTTCCTTATTTAGAAATCGAATACTTATGAAAATTAATTCAAAAAGTTAGAAATCAATGTGTATGAAATCCACCTAAAGTATTGAAGTATAATTTTAATTCACATATTAATTCTTTATATTACGATCTTCTGACGTATATGTTCTGAAACGAGTGAAATCTACTTGGTCAGAATTCCATCATCCGCCCGTAATATTAAAAAAAGAATGAACAGTTATCATACGATTTTATATGATATGTTAGCTAATTCTTAAAAATTTCGAAGGTGATTCACTCCAAAACCCACAACGTATTTTAGATTTGTTACTTCTATAAATAAAAGAAAGAATTGGCTATCTCACTGAGTTAATATTTCCAGGAAAATCTTGCCAAAAAGGAAATGAGCTTAGAGATATCCAAGAATTTTCTTTTGATGTAATATTTTACATAAGCAATTACCTATACAGAGAACCTTATTTAGGATATCAAACGTTAAGGAGAAATGTATTTTATGTTCCGATTATAATAATACGCGCAAGTTGATATGTTTTTTGATCACTTAATTATACTAAGCTTCAGTTTGAATCCTTATATTGTATTCGAAGAAATACGGATTTAACGAAAATATCGCGAAATTGACGAAAGAAAGGAGACTGATCTCAGAGAGATCTTCTTCTCGAGATAAATTAATTTAAAAACCGCTTTTATAAATGCAATTGGACTAATGTTACTAAATTTTTGTAATTTTCCAATTAATGAGAATCATTTATCAATCCTCTTTGAAAACCGATACCTTTATTATTAATAAAATTATTACACAAACACACAAACATGATTTTCTTTTTTTACTTTTCATAATTTGAATTTTGAAGTTTTATTTTTGGCTTCAAAATTGTATTTTGGTGTACCCATATAAGCAACCTCTTTATGATATAATTTATGATGCTCATTATTCCTGAAGCAAACGTAATAATTAAAGTGCCTAATGTCTGTGAGATACCGTATTTTATTTTAGATAATTAAGACCTAGCACCCCCTAAATATATTTTTACAATTGACCGGTTTATATGAAGTAAAATTCTTAAAAAATCAGAAAATATGATATTAGAGCTTATTGGGTATTCCAGAACACTAGGACGATCTATCAATCGATAGTTGGGAGTTCGGATAATGCAGTTAGGTAATCCAGAGAAATGGTTTTACGCAATTTGTTAGGATAAATCGAATTTCGGACAATCGGGGTTATACTTAGGGTTGCCACCCGTACTTTATTATAAAGTATTGTACACTATTTCTACTGTGCGTACGTTATACTTTACAAGACACATAAAGTACGCAAAAATGCTTTATTTAAGGCCTTAAGTAAACATCGTAATTTTGTAAGCGATTATTCGAAATTTAGAGTATTTTTATATCAATAATATTGCACAGAAAAATGGCAAGGCATATTTACGGAACAACCTGATTTCCCAAATCTGTTGAAAGTATTTCACTTTTGCTGTCCGTTCCGGCCACTTCAGCATTTCCAGAAAGAGTATACTCTGTTATGAACGCAATGTGGCGGGACGACAGGAATAAAGCTTCATTAAAACTAATTAAAAATGAACTTTTAGTTTACTTAAATCTTTGTTTGCCATGTTTAGAGGCTATTAATGTATTTCAGAGCGATAGCGATTTGTTACTGGCTGCTAGGTGATACACACTTCTGGAAAATAACGAGTTTCGGAAAAACATTCAACAACTCTATAATATTCTACATGATGCTCCCGTAAAGGTTGAAGTGAATTTTTAGAAGCCCAGCAATATAATATTTACAAATATGCTACTTATATCTTTGAATGCGTAAAAAAATTTTTAGACCCTTTTATAACTATAATTTACTGAAAATTAATATAAAATTAATACCGAAGGAAGTATCCTGGAGTTGTATATATCTAGGACATTCATTCTTGTTTTGAAAAAAAGAACTCTAAATTAGTATAATAGAAAAATTAAGAATCTTTTTGGTTTTATTACTTTTCTATTTTCAGGAACATTTAAAAGCAATGCTGGATGCCATTTACGAAGATAATGTAAATGTTAGAGGTTATACAGCCTGGAGTCTTATGGACAACTTTGAATGGATGTTTGGATATGCGTAAGTTTTTTTACATTTCTTTCTGTTTATGTATATGTATATTTATAGGTAATTGCTATCGGTCAGAATATTTTTTATGGTTTATATTGTTGTAGGCATCGATTTGGATTGTATTACGTCGATCTTACTGATCCTCAGCGACCAAGAACCCCCAAAAGATCTGCACTCTATTATAAAGAGATCGTCCGTACCAGACAACTCACCTATGAAAAATTGAAATAGCTTTCATTAACGAAGTATTTATATCCGCTAAGTATTGAAGTTATTTATTGTTATAAGATAAACATAGTATAATAAATAAAAATAAAGCACTTTNAGTGTAAAATGAAAAACACTTTATGTTGAAATATTATAATCTTTAATTTAAATGTTAATTAGACATTATAGAAACTCATATCTCAAGACCTTTTTGAGTCAACACCTTTAACCATTTGCTTATTACTCGCTAACTAGTGTACATATTTACTCGTTTAATAGTAATCGTATGTTTAGCAGTTAGCAAATTTAAGAACTGTAGGAACTAACGTAACTAATTTTATAATGTCTAAATTGTGTTCTGTTTTAAATTTTTTTTATAAGTCTATAAAGAATATTACACGAAAGTATATTACTAATTTCTTCTAAGACACGAAATTATCACGAAAAAAGTTTCAATCAACGGTGTACAGCTTTAATGATTTAAATAATACGCAATATGTAAATGGTTTGCCATAGTAACGATTTTTCCAAATTTATTTAATAAAAGTTTTCAAAAGTAGACTGAAAAGTTTTTAATCTGCGTGCCTTCTATAATATATTTTTTTTGATAAGACTTTCTGGAAAGCAGTAAACCTTCATTTTAATTTTTGTTCTGATTTATTTATCTCATCTCATTTATTTATAGGCAAAACTTTAAGCTGTTATATATAAAAAAATAAGTATAGTTATTTAAAATTATCTTGTTTCCTCAAAGTCGTTTGCCTTATGGAATTTTTATAATCTTTATTTCCTTTTGAGATTGTTGCTTCCATGTGATTACATGTTGGCAGTACTGTGCCTCCCTCTATAATGCACAGGGATGTCATTACGGATTTTTTTTGAGCCATGGTCATATTATACCACAGGGCAGAATAATCCTTTTGAGTGTATTGTTTACTATTGGGTGTATTTATCAAATTAAAATTAATTTTAGAGTACACAAATATTAGGAGATTGAAATCATCATCATTCAAAATTTAAATTACTTTTTAATTGTGTTCATTTTAATTTTTTTTCTATTTATACAACCAAGTAATCTATATAAATAAATTTGATTGCTAAGCCCTCGATGTGAACGCATCAGGTAACAACTACTACTCCATTTGTTTTAGTTCTATCTTTATATTTCCGTTGAAATAAATTGTATATTATCTCCTAATAAATAAATTGTGTTTATAGTGCGGATGTGTTACATAATTCCAGTTCCTACTTCTGTATTCATTATTTACGTGGAACTTCTTCACGTAAAATAATTTAAATTTCGTAAGTGGTGCTAGAACACGCCTTATAAATTGTTTGAAGATTTAAGCAGATAAGACACGCACATAAGTGATAATATTAAAATGAATATCTGAAGAAGCCGAAACAAATTGAAAATTACATAGGTAGTATGCGGGAAAATGATAACAAGGAGACGAAAAATACTCTCGGACAAAAAATAGATTAAACACAAACTGTTTGCATTAGTGCCTTTGTAAAGTTTGTGTTTTAAACCTACGAAATCGGTTTCAACACATACATATCAAAAACAACTACAATCTTATTTAAAAAATATGATGATACGAAAACGTTTTAGAAAATCCTCCGTTTCCTAACGGACAAACGCAATGTTTGCATAGCACGTACTACCACTGAGCTACAAGAAGCTTTACTGTATTGTTAATTTATTATTTTATTTTATTTTTAAGAATATCAATACCTACTATAATTGATGAAAACCGAATTTGTATTTGATTTTGTTCTTTTTTAAACGCTGGTTTCGTTTTATTTTAAGAGTAACGGAGTTACAAAATATAAAAAATATTAATGGACTAATTCTTACATGCAGGTACTTCTAGTATTTATTATAATGCAACAACTTGTTAAAACTGTTTTTCCAAAAGGAATTTTGTTGTTGGTATGAAATCCTTTTAAGATTCGACAAGTTAGTATTTATTAATAAGACAATATAGAATATAGCCCATAAAAAGTTAATAACAATCTTAATCGAATGTTATCAGCTACTGTCTACACTGTTTTGATTTGTATAATCCGACAAAAAATTCATTCCAGTTAATTGTATGTTATTGATAATTATAATTATACAATTATTAAGCTTGATGATAAATAGTAAATTACCTATTACTAATAGGCCAATTTGTAAAAATTACAACCGACGATAAACATATCTAATTATTTTTAGTAACTTACCATTTCAGACTAAAATAATGCAAAAATGTAAATGTAACTGATACGAAAGCGGACTGATAACTTCCAAAAGTTCACTGATGCGTTGTTTGCAAATGAAAGATATTTATACTAAGAGACCTGT
>NW_020442464.1:1394797-1396285 GCF_000699045.2 Agrilus planipennis
AAACGCAATGTTTGCATAGCACGTACTACCACTGAGCTACAAGAAGCTTTACTGTATTGTTAATTTATTATTCCATTTTATTTTTAAGAATATCAATACCTACTATAATTGATGAAAACCGAATTTGTATTTGATTTTGTTCTTTTTTAAACGCTGGTTTCGTTTTATTTTAAGAGTAACGGAGTTACAAAATATAAAAAATATTAATGGACTAATTCTTACATGCAGGTACTTCTAGTATTTATTATAATGCAACAACTTGTTAAAACTGTTTTTCCAAAAGGAATTTTGTTGTTGGTATGAAATCCTTTTAAGATTCGACAAGTTAGTATTTATTAATAAGACAATATAGAATATAGCCCATAAAAAGTTAATAACAATCTTAATCGAATGTTATCAGCTACTGTCTACACTGTTTTGATTTGTATAATCCGACAAAAAATTCATTCCAGTTAATTGTATGTTATTGATAATTATAATTATACAATTATTAAGCTTGATGATAAATAGTAAATTACCTATTACTAATAGGCCAATTTGTAAAAATTACAACCGACGATAAACATATCTAATTATTTTTAGTAACTTACCATTTCAGACTAAAATAATGCAAAAATGTAAATGTAACTGATACGAAAGCGGACTGATAACTTCCAAAAGTTCACTGATGCGTTGTTTGCAAATGAAAGATATTTATACTAAGAGACAATTTGTTTTCGTCTTATTACCTAATTATCGTATTATTAAGATAATGGATCACTTATTGTCGCGGCTAAATCTTCTAATTTAATGATTCCAAGTGCTAATGAATACTGACGCAGGACCGTTTTATTTTTATGCTGAAATAATTGAGACAAATTTGCACCTGCTTTTGGTACAAGGAAAAATAAATTATCATTTAATATATCAAATATTTTGGTAGTATTTTCCATTATTATAGTGATCGAACTATTATTTTTTTTACTACTATTGAATTCTGACAAAAGCTTAATGTTATATATCATTTTGAAATTATCAGTAGTCAATAAGGTTTTTGTTTTTATATTAATGGAATCAGTTTCTTTATACAATATTCTTAAGTAAGTGGTTATTGTGTACTGACATTGACCATTGACATCAATTTTTTTTTTATTAAAATAGTGTAAAATGAAAAACACTTTATGTTGAAATATTATAATCTTTAATTTAAATGTTAATTAGACATTATAGAAACTCATATCTCAAGACCTTTTTGAGTCAACACCTTTAACCATTTGCTTATTACTCGCTAACTAGTGTACATATTTACTCGTTTAATAGTAATCGTATGTTTAGCAGTTAGCAAATTTAAGAACTGTAGGAACTAACGTAACTAATTTTATAATGTCTAAATTGTGTTCTGTTTTAAATTTTTTTTATAAGTCTATAAAGAATATTACACGAAAGTATATTACTAATTTCTTCTAAGACACGAAATTATCACGAAAAAAGTTTCAATCAACGGTGTAC
>NW_020442464.1:1400269-1414184 GCF_000699045.2 Agrilus planipennis
TGTCGCCAGCATGCGATCACTTCTCCAAACTTCACTTATGAAAGAACTGTCCGTTGGCTTTTGTTTGGTACTTCGCCTGTCGTATTAGTTGCAGAGATACTTTGTATGTTCATTTTCGTTGTTGTTAATTATAAATGTTTATTACGTATTAAAATTAACATTGGTTAATGTGAACAAATCTATAATATGAACGACTTTGTTTTTTGGTTCACACTATTGAATGTCTAGGGAATTTATTAAATTTAAATAAAAAATCTTAAATTTTAAATAATCCGTAATAAAGGTAACGATCTCACAGAAAAATTATTACCGAAGGTCAAAATTTTCAGGATAACTGGTGGTTTCAGTCCTGGGGTAACTAATATAACCCTGAGTGTAAAGTTTTTCGGCGATGAACATTGCTTGTTGTGGACCCACACCCAATCCAGAACTAGCCACTCGCATTAATTCAACAGTATTCAACGCTAAGGGCCTTGGCTTTATCAATTTCTTTGATGTTACACTAACGACTCTACATAAAAAGTTTATATTATCAATTAAATTAACAATTTAAAATAACAGTATTTCAACAGATTGCAAACCATTCAATCAATTATTTGTGTGTAACATATTACTAATTCTACATTAAAATATCCTGTGGTTATAATATTTAACTTTTTCTTAACATTCATTATGATTGACTAAATCGTTTTTTTCAGTTTTTTTGATAATATGATACACCTATTGAGACAGGAACAATGATGATCATTGTTGAACAAGTAAATTAGATTATTACTGTTAATTAATGCTAGTTTTTGGAAAATGCAAAAGATCGACTTACAATAAGGTAACAAACATGTGGCATTCATTTTTATATAACAAAAAGTTAAATGAAATAAAATTTGAAAGAGTAATTTAAATCTTTTACAGTACAGAAAAGAAGTCCTCTAATCTCATTCAATTTGTTATTTCTTATTTATAACAATCCGTTTTGTATATCCACGCATTCAGAATTTAATAAAGACACCTATAAATTGTTTTCTACCTAGCATGCTTCTGGTCCTTAACAAGTTGCAAAAAAATGCCAGCAATTTCTTTATCAAAGCATCTTACTCTCTGCCAATCTAAAACAATTTCTTCTCCATCTTTAGTTTTGATTGACACTTGGAGAACCCAATAAATTTCAGGTTTAAATGTTTGAATTTCATCATGCCTTTGAACACAAAAACCTAAAGTTGGAGTTTGACAAGGCCCATAAGATATTAATGTAGAATCTAAATCTCCATATCTTCCCTGAAAATATTTTGTTTGAAACCTTGTAAAAGCACATCCAATTCTTAAATCTAGCTCCTGGCGAGCATCAACACTTTTGGCTTCATTCTCATTTGGAAAACCTATAAAACAAGTGCAATTTACTAACCCAATGAAAAATCTTTGCTCTTTAAATGTTAATGACAATAAATGTGTTCAGTTCACAGATGAAATAAAACTAAACTGTAAAGAACATTTTTTTTTTAACAGCTACAAATTACACACTAAATTTTGAAACTGCTAGGAATAGATACACCAAGGTACCTCTAGTTTTTCTTAATGTTAGATTTCAGTTTATGAATTTTACAAACTTTACCTAAATTTTCAAATGCTGCTTTAATATCCTTTTCAGTAATTGCAGAGAAATGGGCCCTATATGTGACTGCATTGCTATACACATTTCCATTAAATGATCCAGAAACGGCCTGCATTACTTCAAAACAAATATTTTCTCCTTCTTTATCACAATCTAGCCACAACACAAGAGTGTCACAACCTTTAGCTTCTTGGGCTAAAAACTGAGGCATTTTTAATTTAGGCATTGCTTCCTTCTTTTCAATGGGACATGAGAAAAGCTCAATGGGATCAACTTTATCCCAGTTATTGTATTTACTTATAAAATCAACTCCCATAACATGTCCACAAACACTGGTCATTTTAAAACGTGCTGGGGTACCTTTAAAAGTACTATTCCACTCATGTATTGAGCAAGCCCCGTTAAAACCTACAATAATTTTACTAGAAACTTGAATTTGAAAATTAACTGTTTTACCTTTTCTGCTTGAATTTTTTCCATTACTTAAAATATTCGCTAAAGACGCAGCTAACGAAGGCTTTTCAGCAACCATTAAAACGGTCTTCATTTTTAATTTAATTATTTATACAAGAAATACTTTAAACTTCTCTAGTCCGCATAACCTTAAATCTTAGTAATCAAATTATAATTGTCAAAAGTTATTAACGTCAATATTAAATTGAATGTTCGCCATCTACAAGTACTTGTAGCACTCACTAGTTCCTATCATTAGTAAACTGTCACTGATTGGAATTTTACAGAGAGTACCAGCAGATGGCCAGAAATACTCGTTTGGATCATAATATACCCTGAATAGTTTCAATAGAGGTCAGCAAAGTAAAGAATGAGACATGAATGAAACCGATCTATACAGGGTGGTGCATTTAAAACTTCCCACTTGGAATATTTTGTTGGAACAATATACTCTAATTTTTGTATGTTGAAATATTTAAAACAAGCAGTTTTATAAAAAAAGGTAAAATTTAATTTTTTAAATCTTTTCGGTTTATATCTGATTTTTTAGGAAATAAACTTACAGGAATAAATTTTTAAGTATCTACATTGTGTATGCATATTTTAAAACGCGAAAGTACATATGGTTATTCTCTAAAATTTTGTATCTTTATTTTATCAGTTCAAAATTCATGTATTGTTTTAAATGTATATTAGAATACGAGTAAGATTATACAGTGAGGACGCATACAGTGAGGACGCGTGAGTTGGAACAAATTCATTTAGAATTCAGGGGTTTCTTTTCTGGAAAAACGCTCGGACACGTCGATCTTTATTAATAGCTGCCGATTTCTTCATTGTAAATTCATGTATACAGGGTGTCCCAAAAATAAGCCACTATCACTGACTATTTTTTCAAATGGAAGCACCTATTATTTATGACATTTTTCAATTCTGTATCGAATTTTACCTTTGTGTCAATTTCTTAGACCAACTACAAAATTATATAACACCCACATTAACTGCGTTTTACCGAAATATACCAGCAGGTTCGTTATTGTTCCAACAACATAGAGCAACCTCACACTATTCGCAAATAGTACGAGATTACCTTAACAATATTTTCCCAAATAGATTGCTCGGAAGGAGAGGCGTTATAGAATAATCAGTTACGTTTCCATCAGATTTTTATCTGTGGGGTTATCTGAAATTTAAAGTCTACTTCAATAACTATGTTTCATGTACCATGTCCTATACCTAAGGTAGCAGTTATCGATAAATTTAAAAATGATGGGGAAGACGCGTATATTAGAACAAGCATATTTAAAGTTGAGCGATTTGTTTTTTAGAAATTTATTAAACAATATAACAAAAAAATATTTAAATAAATGTTTATTTGTCGAGTAACACTTGTGGCTGGATTTCTTGAATTTCAATTCTAATTGTATTCCACAATTTTTGTTATTGAAATAGACTTTAGATTTCAAATAACCCCATAGATAAAAATTTAATGGAGCCAGGTCTGGAGACTTAACTGACCATTTAATAACGTATCTCCATCCGATCCATCTATTTGGTAAAATATTATTAAGGCAATCTCATACTATTCGTGAATAGTTTGGGGATGCTCCATGCTGTTGGAACTATACCGAACCTGCTGGTATATTTGGGATCTCGGCATTTGGGTAAAGCGCAGTTAACCTGTGTATTATGTAATAAACAGTAGGTGTTTCCTTGATGGTATCTGTCGTTATCACTTAGTGAAACATGATTTGAGATTATAAATTAAAATTAAATCAAACAATTTGGAAATTTCACTTAAAACTTTATTAAAAACTCGATACGTATTTCGCCATATAAGGGCATCTTCAGAAATAACAAAAACTGTACTGATGATGCCCTTATAAGGCGAAATACGTATCGCGTTTTTAATAAAGTTTTAAGTGAAATTCCCAAATTGTCTATGTGTTTCCGTTTGAAGTAATAAATTCCGTGGTAGGGGCTTATTTTTCGGCCACCCTGAATACATGAATTTAGGATGAAGAAACCCGAGTCAAAAATAAAGATCGACGTGTCCGAGAATCTTTTTAAAAATCAAACTAAATCCCCTGAATTTTAAAAGAATTTGTTCCAATCCACGTGTATAAATATACAAACAAAGAAGTGGTCTCATTAGATGGTAGTGAATATACGCGTTTGTAACTGTAAAATAATCTTAATTTTAAATTGCCCAGTTCACTTAAACAAACCTTTTCAGCGTATTTGCCTGCAGATTATTTAAATCTGTATTTATCTTCTGTTTAATGTTCACATTACGGCCTGTTTACGTATATTTAATTTCGTTCATTCAAAACTCTAAAACTCCAAAAGAAAATAAAATTACTTCACGTGAGAACCATAAGTAGGTACTACACAATACAAAAGCTTTCTTTTTTTTTAATCTTATGAAACTCTCCTTTCATATTATATCCTCTCACAATCATTTCTTTTCATTCTCTTTTTCAAGATTTTTTTTTAAAAATATGTTCTCCTGCCTTCTGCACCTATCACCACCGTGTAATCGATCAAATTTTTGTTGCGTTGTGAATAAGTACTGATTGAATGAGAAATTAATAATCAAGCCTCTGAGAGACATAATTAAAAGAATTCTCCCTGTACGTAGGCCATTTGGTTAGTTTTGAGATTTAGCATCTGAACTTCAAATTTATTCAAAAGTAGACTAGTGTTGCCCAAAAATCTTGAGTGATTTGAGCGCGATGTGCAGATGCGTTATCGTAATGTAGCCGTCAAGCATCATCAAGTTTTTGAGAGACACAAGCAATTAAGTTACACAAATCTCCGTGTACCATTTTGCTGTAACAATTTTCTGTTCTTCAAGATATATACGGAGAAAACTAAATTTTTATGCCAAAGCAGAAATTACAATTTTCGATTGTAAATGAATTTGCCGTAGAAATAGTAGAATTTATTAGGTAACTTGTAATTATCTCAATTTTGAGATGTTTCTTTAAGAATTATTTCAAGTTTCTTAATTATTACAACTAAAATACCTAGTAAATTTATTTCTTTACAAATTCGGGTTCAAATTGTAATTTTTATTATTTTCGCTTACGAAGCAACGGGCTAGTGGAATAAATTGTAAATATCACTTTAATATTCAGGTAAATTTTCCTTTTTCATTTTCTCCGTGTATTTTCTTAATTATACCTCTTTTGCCAAAGAAAACTACGATCAATTTTTTTCACCAATCTGACGGTGGTTAATTAAGCTAGATCGCCATATACCTACTTATCGTGCCTTCCTATACCTAGGTTTTTATTACAATTTTATATAGGCAAATTTGCAACCTAATATCAGCAGCATTAATTAAGTTACGCCTTCCTTTAGCTGAACAATGTAATTTAGTTGCTGTTATGCGTTTGTCATATATCCCTGATGTATTTGGGACTCCTCCACTCGTATCAATTGTGAGCTTCTTTTTTTTTCAATTTATTTCACTGCCTCAACGTTTTCTTGAAATGATATAAATAATTGTGATAGACGTTGGAATTCTTTTTCAAATTAGTTTTATTGACCCCTATTTTCTTTATTCGACAAGAAAGCAATTTACATGTAACAGAAATATTTATTTAAATGTAATTTGAATTAGGCTTCATTGAATCCTGTGCGCGAACTTATTTATCCTTTTCTTATGTACGCATTCAATTTTTGGAAGATCATTCACGTATTTAGTCTCAGTAATCTCAATCAATTATAGTACTTTTACAATATATTACAAACTTTCATCGTTCGATAAACATCATCGCGGTAGTCCTGCATTACAACATTAGATTCTCATTACCGAATAGGCAAATGGGCAGGTCAGGGTCGAATTGGCACATGAATGTAGCAGGTAGATAAAACGGTGGGTGAACTGGCACCCGGGAGGGACGAATTATTACCCGCTGTCTTAATCGCGATAATTAATTAAAGTCAGTTACGATATTTATGGATGTATGTTAGAAGATAATAAGAGAATTATGTGTATTTCTTGTTGTATTACCAGAATAAGAAGCTTTATGATATGAATTTCCTTTCAAAAAAAGTAGAAACAGGATACGGTGGTAAAGAAATAAATAAATCAAAAGGTTGTCCTGGTTACCACAAAGCTGTATGTTTCACTTACTTTTAAGTGGTATTTTAAGGCGATAGTGGACCAGTCTCGCGTTGATAGGTAATGTCCACACGTGTCCGTAGTAAATAAGATTGGTGGTAACTAGGGTGAGTCTCTTTTTCCAACAAAGTTAAGTAATGGTGTACAAAGGTAGATTTGTGCTCCTGCAAAATCTAAGGATGTTTGGGAGGTATGTCAAAATGCTACGAGACAAATAAAAATTTGGAAGAACGTTCCTCATTCAATTCTCAAACTTCTATAACAATTACAAATCGATTCACTAAACCGTTAAAANTAAATGTATTTTAAACGAAATACGCAGCCAGTTGGGCCATTTTATCTTTTGGTGGTTTAGGCTTTCTTCTGGAACCTCCACCCCTGCCTCTGTTACTTCCTCTACTGTAACTGGGTCTGGGTTTACTTGCTACCGCCTTATGCTTTTCAACGAGATTTGCGAAATCTGGAGAGCAGAATACACAACCATTTTTCTCCGTATCTCCATTAGGAAGTTTAGATTTATCTTCTTTATATTCAACATTGACCAATTGAGCGCCGCAATCGCAAACTTCTTCCAGAACTGACACCTTATTGGCATCCTCAAAGCAGTTGATAATTACGTCACACCTGAAGAGACAATGCAATAAAGTATTGGAAAATAGGAAACGGTAAAAATTGGAACTGATTTTTTTTAAATATTGGAAAATTACACAGTTAAATGTGACAAGACTGACTTAGAAGAAAAAGGGGAAAAATGAAGAAGAGAAACAAATCTGGTAATCTTGGTCTTCAACAGTACGACGCATTTGCTATGCAGTTATGTCAAAAAATCATTACTTAAAACATAAACTAAACAATTTTAAAGGTGTTGTGTTGATACATACTTCGTTATAAGGGTCAATTTCTAAAATTACTTGGGTACTTATGTCCAGTAGATACATACATACATATATTGATACTGTGCACCAACTAATAGTGTAAACTACAGGGGAATCAATAAATTGATACATAAAATTTAATACAACAAATTAATTTTACTCGTTAACGAGGCCAGATGTTATACATCATTGGCGACTAGTATAAGACCCGCATTTTTGGGTATCATGTCAATGCTATTTGCGAAGGTCATATAAATAGTTTTATCTAAATTACTTTTTTTTTTTTTTGATATGGTAAAAGTTAATGAACAATTCTATATTATTATAAAACCAAATTAATTTAATTTAAACAGGATATTAGGAACCATAATTGAAATATTGTAGTGCAAGCACATAGTCAAAAAAACACTTCGTTAGTTTAGTTTCATAGTAAAATTCACAATACCTAGGTACAAAATATGAGGAGAAAATTACGATTACACTTTACCTGTTACAGCCCAATTTCCATTTTGGCGCAGCTGATTGGTCTAATACGAGAACTCCATATTCACACTCAACACATCCTGATAACCCATTAGTATTCAGACTGTATTGACATGTTGGATGAATACACGAATTGCAACCCATTCCTTTTCTCATTTCCCTAGATTGTGAATAAATTTTGCAACTGAAAGAAACAGCAGCATTGCAATACAAAAGAATTACCTGAATGGGGGATTATTGAAGCAGTAAGGACAGAAAATATAACTTTTCCCCTTAGTACCAGTTGAATAGACAAGAAGTTCGAAGTCGTCAAGAGGACACCTGAGTTCTTTATAAAGTTTAATGTTACCGTTTTGTGGCAAATTGTACGTTTCATCGCAATGTGGACAGTGCAATCGTTGAGGTTTTGCTTGAATAAATTTAAGGTATCTTCTGCATTTTCCGCATCTAAAGTTAAGAAAAAGTAACTTTGAAAACTGCAAATTTACGTTGAAATAAAAAACGGGAAAAAAATAAATCACCTTGAATGGGCTTTTCCGGAAGCACTGAGTGGCGAAAACGAAACTTCAAATAATTGATCCATTGCATCAATATTCCTTACAAAATATTGAAACTTTAATCTGAATATTTCGAGAGCATGCTTTAATACTGCATTGAAATTGGCTTTTCCATGTGCGATCAAATTGAGTTGTTTCTCGACAGCTGAACGCATTGTAGGTAGAACAAGCTCTTTATCGATCTAAAATAAATTTTAGACTGATGAAATTTCCAAATAATTTCTATAAATACTACTTTTTGATAACCGTGAACCAATACTATTCCTAGAGTAGTAGGTACTAATCTTCGTCCGGAAGCCACTGTAACGTAATTTCTTTGGCATATATTATTGATATGAACTGGTATCGAAGCATCTGTACCAATGGCGTGTTTTTCCATTAGCGTAATTACCTCTGCTTCAGTGAGGTAGTCTGGAGGTGAGGTTTGGCGTTCGACTAATCTCGCGTCAGTTAAAGGAACAAGTTCATTCTCAGAAAATTCTGGCAATATTTCGTTTTTGCCTAAAGCCTTTAAACATTTATGCACAATTACTTATTTTTTTTACTAGTACATAACTAGATTATTTCTATACTTTTGTAATTTAACTAAGAAAATAATTTTTTTGGTGATAAGAATTTAATTTTGTTGGATTAAAATTTAATTTTTAATTATTCAAATTTAACTTTCGTTAATAGCCTACAACAGTTCAATTTTATTTTTTTTATATATCGACGTTTCTTACATCGAGTTACTTTCGGCTATTAATTAAATTTGAATGCTTAAAAATAAGACTTATTAAATGAAATAAATAACACGCTAGTTTGATACATACTTGCCAAGGCATAATCGTGGTGTATCCTGGGTCGATTAAAGTTTTTCCATTTGCTGTAAATGTTTCCGCATTTATGTCGAAAACGGCCGTTTTACTCATGTAAGTGCAATCCCGAGCTACAGTGCCAATAAAGTGTCGTGTTATGTAGTCGTATAAACGCCAGGAATCACCGTCTAATTCGTTTTTTGAAGCTGCTTTCATTGGGGTTATTGGAGGGTGATCGCCTAAATAAAGTTCCCATGAAACATTTTTCACAACAAAAATGGTTTAAAATATATTTAGTTAAAAAAAGAGTACCTAATACATTTAAAGTTGTTGTTTTTGAGAAATTGCTACTATGCAAGTGATGATTCAAATGTTTATTAAAAACACTACAGTTGTACAAATCAAAACAAATTATTATATTTAAGTATATTAATCTTGAATTACATAATTTTAAACATTTTATTAAGTGGTATGAGCAACCTTATTTATTACAGGTCATAGTTATGTCAAAATTATTAAGCAATAAAAATAATATTCCTTTCTAGTGTTATACATTGCAATTTTTTAGTCACAACAACAGGAAGACCAACAATCTTTAAATAAATAATACACAAATTGTTGTCTTGTGAAAAATAGGTCATGGAAATGTAACACTTTATAATAAAATATATTTAATGAGTAAGTAAATGAAGAAAACGGATATACTAAACTTACCCGCGTCATGACCCTTTCTGGGAGGATTGATTCCTTCAGCCAAGATTTTCTTAACTTCATCTCCCCAATCGTTGCTATTTTTCTGCTGAATTAAAACAGCCCTAAAGAGAAACTTAATTAATAAGACACCTTGGTTGGTGTATATTTTTTTAAATACTAGGTTTTCTTCTGTAAAAAATAATAATATGTGTAGGTTTTTTAGTTAAATTAAAACTATTGGTATAATTTTTAATTCTGTTTTCAACCATAAAGTAATTTTAAATATATTTTCACTGATTAAAAAGTAAAGATCACAAAAAAACTAGCAAAAAAATTTAATAAAACCCCAATAAATTTCTCTTTAATAATGTGAACATCGCACAACGGAAGTATGCGAATTATTTATTTAAGACTTCCGCATATTGTAAACAAGCCAAACTTCACTTATGAAAGAACTGTCCGTTGGCTTTTGTTTGGTACTTCGCCTGTCGTATTAGTTGCAGAGATACTTTGTATGTTCATTTTCGTTGTTGTTAATTATAAATGTTTATTACGTATTAAAATTAACATTGGTTAATGTGAACAAATCTATAATATGAACGACTTTGTTTTTTGGTTCACACTATTGAATGTCTAGGGAATTTATTAAATTTAAATAAAAAATCTTAAATTTTAAATAATCCGTAATAAAGGTAACGATCTCACAGAAAAATTATTACCGAAGGTCAAAATTTTCAGGATAACTGGTGGTTTCAGTCCTGGGGTAACTAATATAACCCTGAGTGTAAAGTTTTTCGGCGATGAACATTGCTTGTTGTGGACCCACACCCAATCCAGAACTAGCCACTCGCATTAATTCAACAGTATTCAACGCTAAGGGCCTTGGCTTTATCAATTTCTTTGATGTTACACTAACGACTCTACATAAAAAGTTTATATTATCAATTAAATTAACAATTTAAAATAACAGTATTTCAACAGATTGCAAACCATTCAATCAATTATTTGTGTGTAACATATTACTAATTCTACATTAAAATATCCTGTGGTTATAATATTTAACTTTTTCTTAACATTCATTATGATTGACTAAATCGTTTTTTTCAGTTTTTTTGATAATATGATACACCTATTGAGACAGGAACAATGATGATCATTGTTGAACAAGTAAATTAGATTATTACTGTTAATTAATGCTAGTTTTTGGAAAATGCAAAAGATCGACTTGCAATAAGGTAACAAACATGTGGCATTCATTTTTATATAACAAAAAGTTAAATGAAATAAAATTTGAAAGAGTAATTTAAATCTTTTACAGTACAGAAAAGAAGTCCTCTAATCTCATTCAATTTGTTATTTCTTATTTATAACAATCCGTTTTGTATATCCACGCATTCAGAATTTAATAAAGACACCTATAAATTGTTTTCTACCTAGCATGCTTCTGGTCCTTAACAAGTTGCAAAAAAATGCCAGCAATTTCTTTATCAAAGCATCTTACTCTCTGCCAATCTAAAACAATTTCTTCTCCATCTTTAGTTTTGATTGACACTTGGAGAACCCAATAAATTTCAGGTTTAAATGTTTGAATTTCATCATGCCTTTGAACACAAAAACCTAAAGTTGGAGTTTGACAAGGCCCATAAGATATTAATGTAGAATCTAAATCTCCATATCTTCCCTGAAAATATTTTGTTTGAAACCTTGTAAAAGCACATCCAATTCTTAAATCTAGCTCCTGGCGAGCATCAACACTTTTGGCTTCATTCTCATTTGGAAAACCTATAAAACAAGTGCAATTTACTAACCCAATGAAAAATCTTTGCTCTTTAAATGTTAATGACAATAAATGTGTTCAGTTCACAGATGAAATAAAACTAAACTGTAAAGAACATTTTTTTTTTAACAGCTACAAATTACACACTAAATTTTGAAACTGCTAGGAATAGATACACCAAGGTACCTCTAGTTTTTCTTAATGTTAGATTTCAGTTTATGAATTTTACAAACTTTACCTAAATTTTCAAATGCTGCTTTAATATCCTTTTCAGTAATTGCAGAGAAATGGGCCCTATATGTGACTGCATTGCTATACACATTTCCATTAAATGATCCAGAAACGGCCTGCATTACTTCAAAACAAATATTTTCTCCTTCTTTATCACAATCTAGCCACAACACAAGAGTGTCACAACCTTTAGCTTCTTGGGCTAAAAACTGAGGCATTTTTAATTTAGGCATTGCTTCCTTCTTTTCAATGGGACATGAGAAAAGCTCAATGGGATCAACTTTATCCCAGTTATTGTATTTACTTATAAAATCAACTCCCATAACATGTCCACAAACACTGGTCATTTTAAAACGTGCTGGGGTACCTTTAAAAGTACTATTCCACTCATGTATTGAGCAAGCCCCGTTAAAACCTACAATAATTTTACTAGAAACTTGAATTTGAAAATTAACTGTTTTACCTTTTCTGCTTGAATTTTTTCCATTACTTAAAATATTCGCTAAAGACGCAGCTAACGAAGGCTTTTCAGCAACCATTAAAACGGTCTTCATTTTTAATTTAATTATTTATACAAGAAATACTTTAAACTTCTCTAGTCCGCATAACCTTAAATCTTAGTAATCAAATTATAATTGTCAAAAGTTATTAACGTCAATATTAAATTGAATGTTCGCCATCTACAAGTACTTGTAGCACTCACTAGTTCCTATCATTAGTAAACTGTCACTGATTGGAATTTTACAGAGAGTACCAGCAGATGGCCAGAAATACTCGTTTGGATCATAATATACCCTGAATAGTTTCAATAGAGGTCAGCAAAGTAAAGAATGAGACATGAATGAAACCGATCTATACAGGGTGGTGCATTTAAAACTTCCCACTTGGAATATTTTGTTGGAACAATATACTCTAATTTTTGTATGTTGAAATATTTAAAACAAGCAGTTTTATAAAAAAAGGTAAAATTTAATTTTTTAAATCTTTTCGGTTTATATCTGATTTTTTAGGAAATAAACTTACAGGAATAAATTTTTAAGTATCTACATTGTGTATGCATATTTTAAAACGCGAAAGTACATATGGTTATTCTCTAAAATTTTGTATCTTTATTTTATCAGTTCAAAATTCATGTATTGTTTTAAATGTATATTAGAATACGAGTAAGATTATACAGTGAGGACGCATACAGTGAGGACGCGTGAGTTGGAACAAATTCATTTAGAATTCAGGGGTTTCTTTTCTGGAAAAACGCTCGGATACGTCGATCTTTATTAATAGCTGCCGATTTCTTCATTGTAAATTCATGTATACAGGGTGTCCCAAAAATAAGCCACTATCACTGACTATTTTTTCAAATGGAAGCACCTATTATTTATGACATTTTTCAATTCTGTATCGAATTTTACCTTTGTGTCAATTTCTTAGACCAACTACAAAATTATATAACACCCACATTAACTGCGTTTTACCGAAATATACCAGCAGGTTCGTTATTGTTCCAACAACATAGAGAAACCTCACACTATTCGCAAATAGTACGAGATTACCTTAACAATATTTTCCCAAATAGATTGCTCGGAAGGAGAGGCGTTATAGAATAATCAGTTAAGTTTCCATCAGATTTTTATCTGTGGGGTTATCTGAAATTTAAAGTCTACTTCAATAACTATGTTTCATGTACCATGTCCTATACCTAAGGTAGCAGTTATCGATAAATTTAAAAATGATGGGGAAGACGCGTATATTAGAACAAGCATATTTAAAGTTGAGCGATTTGTTTTTTAGAAATTTATTAAACAATATAACAAAAAAATATTTAAATAAATGTTTATTTGTCGAGTAACACTTGTGGCTGGATTTCTTGAATTTCAATTCTAATTGTATTCCACAATTTTTGTTATTGAAATAGACTTTAGATTTCAAATAACCCCATAGATAAAAATTTAATGGAGCCAGGTCTGGAGACTTAACTGACCATTTAATAACGTATCTCCATCCGATCCATCTATTTGGTAAAATATTATTAAGGCAATCTCATACTATTCGTGAATAGTTTGGGGATGCTCCATGCTGTTGGAACTATACCGAACCTGCTGGTATATTTGGGATCTCGGCATTTGGGTAAAGCGCAGTTAACCTGTGTATTATGTAATAAACAGTAGGTGTTTCCTTGATGGTATCTGTCGTTATCACTTAGTGAAACATGATTTGAGATTATAAATTAAAATTAAATCAAACAATTTGGAAATTTCACTTAAAACTTTATTAAAAACTCGATACGTATTTCGCCATATAAGGGCATCTTCAG
>NW_020442464.1:1416546-1430606 GCF_000699045.2 Agrilus planipennis
TGGCGGTAAGAGATTTGCGGACAATGAAGAAGTAATCGAAGCTGTAAATGGTTATTTTGAGGAGCTTGACGAATCAGTCTATAGAGATGGCATTAATAGACTGGAACACCGCTATGAGAAATGTATCAGCCTTGGAGGAGATTATGTTGAGAAATAAAAAAAAAAAATTTTTAAAAACCTTGTTTTTCTTGGTCAGGCCGGAAACTTATCAATCCACCCTCGTATATATACAATATTAGATAGGACGAGGGCAAAACGTTCAGCTTTTACAGTTTTCATAAAATGTAAATTTTTAGAAAATCACTGATATGGGATTGTAAAAAAGCATGTTTTATGTAAATACGGAGTTTAAAAGATATTAGTACTCTTTGTTTGTGAAATTCTAAGAGATGGATTATTAAGATATTGATATCAGCTTTTATAGTCGTACGTACAAAAAATAATGCTCTAATTCGATAAAGTATTTTAGAAAAAAAAAGAAAAATATAGCGTACAAATCGTTAAATTTATATTACGTATTATATTTAGGCCTCTAATAATGTTTCATGCTTATTAAAATTTTAAGTGTGATGAAGTCAAAATTTCATTGATTGAAGTTATGATAACCGACAACAGGAACTTTATACTTATTGACAGTTTTTGAAATAAATTAAGTAAGTGAATTTCCTTTGGCTTTGAAGTATTCCCATTAAATTTGAGAAATGTTTGGCTCGTTATGAAAGTTTGCTAAAAAACAGTTGCGGTTGATTAAATATTCAATATTAAGCTCGTAAAAATTATGAATGACGGTCATTATTCTGAAACGATTCAGATTTTCAGCAGGAAATAATGTTGGTAACTTAGATTTCAGAAGATGGAGAACTTGCTTTTGTTCTTCTTTTATTAAAAGACGTAGACATTATTGAATATTTATGAACGCATTCACTTTTCGATGTAGAGTCTTAAGGCATAGAAAAATATAAAAAATGAGCTACACTATATTTTTTGGTAAATGGTTCACATTTAAATGCCCTAATATTAATGTTAAAGTGCTTACACACGGCTCATATTTTGTTAGAAATAACAGATATGGAAAAATATGATGATTACAGTAGTAAGTTCTATTAAAATTTAAAAATTAAATCAAATTGTAGTCGGGCAGTTGGGACAACATGGTTTGGGTTGGGTGACTGATCAGGATCGGATCGTGTGTAGTACATCTACGTCGATTAAGTAACTAAAATAATGTTCTTTTTCATTCCATATACAGCAGATTTGATAAGAATATATTGACTCCAAGTGTAATTAGTAGGAGTCGGTGTATCGCTCTTGGGTACATCTGTATACATTGTCAGTAATCAGGAAAAGGACCATTTATATATGTAACCGAAACTCCTCACACTTCCAGTGTATGTGCATCCATGGCACATCCGTTAAAAGAGAAAAGAACTTGCCGATGGTGTATTTGATCTGCTACTCATTCAGCGTATTATCCTCCATTCGCGACTGTAAGGTGATAGTCTACTCATATCCGATCGTCGATATTCTAATTACTATTTTCTTGGTATAGATAACTATTTTTTATAGAGTTTTTGCACATTTGCATGGTAATAAGTACAATTTTTTTCCCTGCATGTTTAGCTTCCTGTAAACGATATAGTGGTCTATTTACCAGCTAAATTAATTGCTAATATTAAGCGTCCTTACTAATTTAAATCGATGAAGTTCAAGTACCTACAATAATCAGTTTAAGTCACATTTTGTTTAATTAATACTCAATATTTGGCTTGTAAGTAATTATTTTTAGCGATCTAGAAATGTTTTTTGGATTAAGTAAAGCGTTCTTTTTTGTAATCTCACCCGAACGAGCTTTGTAATACTCTTAACCCGAAAGATAATCGCTTTGTTTTCACAAGATATGAAAAATACCTCTGAAACGTTTTCTCTCGCGACTTCAAATAATACGGTTTAAGAAGCCTTCCATTTTCAGAAGGGAAAGAAAAGAATGATAAAAGGTCCCAAGGAATAAAGTAGGCAGTTTATCCAAGTCGTTTCAGAGCTAATATTTATTTGTTGACCATATAACACTTACCGTTGAGAACTTTTACTAGAATTGACTTGGTTCAAGTGTGTTTATTAGAATTGCATTTGTTGAATTTTTTAATCTTTATTTAATCAAAAGGCGCTACAAAGGGTCTCATTAGTAAGACTGGTGATGTGCTCTCTGTCTTTGGTACCTGAAAACCAATTAAAAAGCAATTTTAGGTGTTTTATTTCCACTATGGACGGTAGGCTCTCTTCAATCTGCTTTTTGGAATTGTGGCAAAGAGTAGGTTGCGGTTGGGGAGAGGAAGATGAAACGGACAAAATAAAAACAGAAGAGAGGTGAAAGATCATCTGTGGAATATTATACAAGGTAATGAATTCCCCTTATAGCCTCTTAAGATGTGCGTTTTTTATTAAAAAGGAAAACGGACAGACAGACACACGAGTAATCTTGTAAGGATTAAGTTATAGCAGTATTAGCATCTAGCAAAGAGGACATAGAGATAGCTTTAAATAAAATGGAAGCGGTATTGACAAAGCAGTACTGTATGAAAATAAATAAAAGGAAAACTAAAATACTGGTATCCCTAGACCAAAATTTTCAGTCTCTCTCCAGTCTCTCAGAGTCTTTCAGTGTGTCTGAGAGCGTCTCTCGCAGTCTTTCACAGTCTGTCAGTTATTGCCTAGGTGTTTTTATGGATCTCTCACAGTCCCTGTATGAGAGACTCGAATGATAAAATTGTTAATTCAGATATTCGAGCCTCTCACAGAGAGACTGAATGAATAAAATTGAAAAATTGAAACTCTAGTCTCTCGTAAAAAGACTGGGATATCTAAAATATGTTAAACTTAGAAAATTTTAACCACTTATTGAGAGATTCGAGTCTCTCGTTCAGAGACGCTAAACAGTTTTTTTGACAGTCTCTCTCAGCGACACCAGAGAGACTCGATGAGAGACGGAGACTCGAGTCTCTCCTTCAGATACTCTAAGAGACGGAACATTTTTATCTCGGGATGCAAGGGAAGAAAAAGTAGGGAAAGAGCGAATATAAAGATAGGAGACGAAAAATTAGAAGAATTGGCTGATTTTAGGTATCTAGGAAGTCAGATAAGTCAGGACGGAAGGAGTAGGAGGGATATAAAGCAGTGGATGGCGCAGGGTCGTGTCGCCTACAATAAAAAGGAGTCTCTTCTATGCTTGCGAACGGTTAATTTAAGTTAAAAGGTGTATATTTGAAATGTTCGAAATGTGGTGTTGTAGACGAATGATGAGGATACCGTAGATAGAGAACGTTAGAAATGAAGAGGTATTGGAAAGAATAGGAGAACAGAGGACTCTATGGATATCAATAAGAAATAGGACACCTTCTCAGGCATGAAGGTCCAGTCAGAGACATATTAGAGGCAGAAACAGGAGGGGTAGAGTAGATCTAGAATATATTACGGTTCACAAATAGTTAAGGATGTGGGTTGCTCTAGTTTTAGGGAAATACGAAGATTAGCTCAAGATGGGAACGAGTGGAGGTACGTGTCCAACCAGTGTTAGGACTGACAACCTCATGATAATAATGATTCTATAAGTAAAGAACTATTTTCTATATATTCTTTTTTTCAAAATTTTAGGTTCAGCAGTTTCTGAGACAAGGGGGTGGAGGAATGGTCAATTTTCATCTATTTTCTTAAATAACTTTAAAACTATTTATTTTAAAATTATAAAAAAATATATTTTAGATCCTTACAAGAAGCCCTTTATTTGATATGTCACGCTGCACAGTTAGCCAAACTTTTTTTTTTAATTGCGTATTGGCGCCCTCAAAAATGACCCCATTTTCAACATTAATTTATTTACGTTATGTGTCCGTGCTTGGGTCATAGAAATTCATATGTGTATATACTCGATTTCAACTTAATTAATCCAATAGATAGATTCGGAGCTAACTGACTGTAACAGACGGACAGACAGACACACGAGTGATCCTATAAGGGTTCCGTTTTTCATCCGGACATATGGAACCCTAAAAAATACTTACTAAAAAACACCACGCACATGCTCGGCTCTATATACACGTCAAACTCCATATGTACCTATTGATGTTTTTAGTGTTTTTTCTGTCGTTCTATTTATAACTCCACAGTTATCATAATAATATATAAGTACAACATGCATGTGTACGACGACGTACATATTCGTATGTACGCGCATTATCTATCTGAGTATGAGATTACGGAAATAGGTTTGATTAAATTTAGCCCATTTAGCGCACTTGCTATGCATAAATCAGTTTAAACGAAGCAAGCAATATTCCTCGGGTGCGATATAATTTGATTACCGTCGCGGCTGGAGTAAGTGGTTTGCAGATCCAATTAATGAAAATAAATCCGACACTTGACCAGTTAACGTTCAAACAGGTCTCAAAACACCGATGCCGATTAGACGAATAAATTATTATTTCAGCGGTCCTGATTGGTGAGAGTAGAAACTTACGCTTATTTATACACTCCGAATTTAATGATTTTACTATAAAAATATCGATATAAGTAACCAAAATAGAATCAAATTAAGTATAAATACTTGTTCAATCGTACAGCAGAGATTGCATGTGGACCAATAATAATGATTATTCAACGACATGTGGCTCACATTACAGTGAGCAAATAAGCCTAAAAAGTACCAATGCTAAGCAGCATAATAAGAAGTCAGAATCGGTATTTAAGACGGGGTAACGTAAGTATCAAGGAAGCAAAGAGGCAAGTCATAATATCATTACTACTTATCATAACGAATATGATTTTGTGGTTCAATAACAACATTTATATTATTTTAACTAAACTCTAATCCAAGCATTTTTGGCATAGGAAACAATAAAGTATCCGCTTGTAGAAAAGTATATTACATTTAAAAATGCGGATAACATTAACGTGAATAACCAGGGGCGTCTAAGAACTTAAATGTCCTTATTAATTGTCTGTCAGTGTANAAAATTTATTCGCCAGTCAAAAAAGCAATGAAGCGAAAAGTGGTCAATTGTTTGTAATGCCTTCAAGCATGTAATTTAATTTGACTATGCCAAAATTGATTCCACCTTTGCAAATAAACGAGTGACTGACTCCTACATTCGCGGTTGATAAATAATCGGCAGTGTTAGATTTATGCTTAGATCCGAGAGGCTAGGTTATAGGGCGGTAAAATATTAGGGGTACAAAAATGTTAGAACCAGCAACATTTTTAGAGGCGAGAAATATTTCAATGTTTGTCGACTATCTTTCGTCGGATGTTGAAACCTAGGATATGTTCTTGATTAATTCCGGAACCTTTCCGAAGTTTTGTTTTATCACAGCCTTATATGTGTGTGGACACATATGTATACAATTAGTATTCATGAATTCCTATTGAAAAAATCATAGCGGTGCTGAATTTCATAAAAAACGAAGAGTCTATAGAAAATAGATATATATAATATATTAAAACAATTCCCTAAAAATATCTGATTTTATAACATCAAGTTCAACAACGTCTCCTAAAAACGATCAACAACCGTCATGTTCATCTGGAGTATTTAGCAGTAATTATTAATGAATTCCTTTGTCGTAATTCTACGGCGCACTCGAACTTAAATCCGCCGGTGATAAAATAAATAGCAACAGTAATAAGTAACATATGTATTTCTTTATCTTGATTGTTTGTTTATAGTAAAGAGTTGTCTATTTATTTAAGCAGGATTTGTTTTTGTAGAAGTAGGTGCTTATTATTTTTTTTGCGATGAATACATGTATATCTTGAAGAAGAATCTTTAAAAATGAAGTTACCAAACTTTTAATGAGGTAAAATTCTTTCCTAGAAAATTACTGTGATTTAGTATCTCCAGCAGTATCACGTTAAGCTAACTCACCCCAAGGGATATGCCAATCTTGGGTGTGGGAGTAATTGGTACAGTTGCACGCTTCCAGGGTTTTGCTTTTGGGGTTACATAAACACGGATTTAATTGGACAAGTCGATATCCTTAAAAACATTGCTGAACATTTTTGGATTCCATTAAAAGTAGTAATTTATTACAGGTGGCGTTTGTAGTAATTCACGGATTTAATTAGTGAAGCCTACATTGCTTATAGAATCTTTCTAATTATTGCACAAAAAATATAAAAAATAAAAACCAAAATATATGACAACTATTAGCCTCCCCTTACGGTAGTAACGACAACACGAACGAAGTGTCTTTTCTTTTGTTTATTTTTTTTTCGATGTTGGACAGCTATACCGTCATATCTTCAACTGCGTTACTTATGCTATAACATTTTGACCATGTTGGTAACGATGTAGCGTCTACTTCGTTATTTCATTTATTGACCAATCACGTATTAGGATTATGTAGTATTAGTAGGTTCCGTAACATATACCATAACGTTTTTGATTCAGGCTTAAAAAATAATCCACTATAAAACTTTCGTAAATTGTAGTATAAATTTTCATCGAAATTTTGTTATAAATAAGGGATTTTTAGGTCTGAATCCTGTCAGTTTGTGAGGTATTTTATATGGCTCGGCAATCTTCCCCAAAGTATCTGAATCTGAAGCTAACAAGACATCGAATTCAGCATTGTTTTGCAATAGTCTTAATTTTTGTGGTTATTTTTAGGTGAACCATTTCCATATGGTGCTGCAACAAATACGATTGCGAACAAGCGATGGTTGTGTTGGGATATGGACCTGCAGCTGAAGCTGGTCGTACTAGTGCGCGCGGTTCGCGAAAAAGAACGTCGTCCTACCAACCAGGACAACAACCGGTCGCGGTCGTCTGTTGCAAGTACGGCGACGTCGTTGCTTTCGCGCTTTCCTCCTCCGGCTCCGCCGTTGCTGCTGGATTTATACGCGAAGTCCTTGCCGTCGTCGAAGCTCTTCAGTAAACTATCGGCCGCGAAACGAATAAGAATAGGCGTCGTCGCGAATACACCGCACGACCGCGTGTCGCCAGCATGCGATCACTTCTTGCCGTGACGATGGTGTCCACGCTGTTGTTACAGGTTGAAACGTTTTATGCTAATAATCAGCAGCAGATGCTGCAGGACGTTGCGACCACTTCTTGTACTTTGCTATCTGAGTTTTGCCGATGCACGTCCGATTTCCAGGATTTCTCGTGCCAGGCTGCAGGATTCACGGAGATTCCAAACGAGATACCAAGCACCGTTATGAAATTGTGAGTTTACGATTTGTTTTTGTCCTTTCTAAACAGCGTACATGACTGGAGAAATCCAGGAGGGATTTGAATAGGGATATTAACGATTTAAAAATGATACAGCCTTTGCATCTTGAAGGTCCTAGAAGTTTCTTCAGTAGGATTTAATTTATTGTTTCCGTTTTAGGGCCTTTGAGGATCATTTATCAGGCTTCCATCTGAATGATGAATTATTGTCTGTTATTAATATAATATTAGATTACTGTTCACAAATAGTTAAGGATATGGGATGTTCTAGTTTTAAGGAAGTGTGAAGAATAGCTCAGGATAGGGAAGAGTGGAGGTGCGTGTCCAACCAGACTTAGGACTGACGACCTTATGATGATGATGATTAATATAAATTTTCTTTTGGCGAATACAGACAATAAAAATATCCCCCTTTTTTAAGCTCAAAACGCTTACTTGAGTTAGTGTTCTAAAATAAAGTCTTTTTTTGTAGTTATCATCATCTTAATGTTCTCAGTCCTAATACTGGTAGGACACGCATCTCGAGTTTTCCCTACTCTGAGCTAATTTTCGCATTTCCCCAATCATTAACTATTTGTGAACAGTAATTTAATCTAGGTCTATCTCTATCCTCAACTCCTGTTTAAGCTTCTAATGTCTTTAATTAGCCCTTCAAGTTTGAGAAGGTTCCTACCAACCTATCTCGCCTATTTCTCCTTTCTTTTTTACTTTTTTTGTAATAGATAAAAGTTTTATTAGGATGGACATGGTTATTACTAAGATTCGTGTCATAATAGCTATTTCCTTGATAATATTTAGACTTACAATTGAAACAAAAGCTTTGAATTAATATTTATTTAAAATTTAGTCTTTATCACTACTGGTTACATCTGTTTTTTACTTTTGAAGTGGTAATGAAGAATGATTATTAAATTGCTTCTTATTTATGTTGTAAACAAATAGTAATTTCGCCAAAACTGTTAAGTTCACGTTAAATTTTACGATTAGTTCTTACCAGGTGTTATGAATCACGAACCCGCATGACATAACAGTATAATATAGTTCTTATTTTCAACGTGCAGGTGATATTGTGTAATAACGCGTGTTTCGCTTACAACGTTCTATATACTTGATGTGCATGTATGTATATGTATGGTACCTTATATACGTAAATAAGTACCTACACACACATACGACACATCAAAGTCGTACCTACATACACCTTAATGTAGTGCTCGGGTCACAGAATAAGTTGAATCGAAGTCGGCCTGTATGTCGATTTCCGAGGTGTTACGCAGGTATGTCGTACATGTGTTACCATACATTACAAAAATAAAAGTTTAAACTGTTATCACTTATCTGTATAAATAACTTAAAGTGGCCAGAAAAAGTAATAGTCATCATCATCATAAGGTCGTCAGTCCTGAGACTGGTTGGACACGTACCCCTTACTCTTTCCTATCCTGAGCTAATCTTCGCATTTCCCTAAAACTAGAACAACCCACATCCTTAACTATTTGAGAAAAGTAATCCAATCTAGGTCTATCTCTACCCGTCCTAACTTCCGTTTCTGCCTCTAATATGTCTCTAGTACCTACTAATTCAAGTTTTGACTATAACATCTACGTCCTTCTGAACTAAATCGACCTCTAAATAATTAGGATAATGTTGCATGAAAACTTTTTAAGAGTTTTTACTGTGACTCTGAATTCTGCCACCCCCTAAGTCGCGGCCTACACGACCATAATGTTACGTGCCTATTACGTTAGCTACGCCGTGGATTCGTTTCAACTAGTCGACATCTTTATGGACCTTGTTGAATTTTTCAATTCCACTAAAGGTAGCAATATACTACAGACGGCGTTTACCACGCTGTTTGTATTAATTAATAAAACGTTGTCTTTGACAGTAGGTAGAGTAGGTCTGTATTCTGTCGAAACTGTCTGCGACTTGCTGATGAGATCCAAGGAGATCAAAATCACGATTCGTGCCTGATACTGGTCACCATGAACTTTTCGTAGTGTACACCATTCATGCCAATTTAGGAATCCTTTTTCAACACAACCTAACCTGAGCCCTAAGGGCATAACACTTCACACAAGTTAATCAGGAAATCCTTTCTCTCAGTAACTTAACGTAAGCTTAAAGATATGTAAATAGGGGATGTTCCATACCTAACCTGACTATACGTCTCGTTTTGAGGTAGTTCGTCTTGGTGTCCTTGGCACGCAAAATTATTCTGTTTTCAGTCTAGGGTCAACGGTAGACGATTTTTAATTGAATTTAATAAAACTCAAATTCTTTAATGGAGAGTTTATAACCTTCTCTAAATGTGTACCAAATGGCAAAAGTTGTTGAAAAGGTATCACTTAGATGTTTTGATTGAGAAATAATGTGTTCTAATAAAGATACGTCTGCCGTTGACCCTCGACGGAATTGTACAATAAAATTTTACTGGCCTACATTGCACTTCAAAAAGTGACCGAATAGACTCTTTAAAATTAACAAATTGTGGATATTTGAAAAAACTCAGCTTCGGGTGCCTGTTTTCTCAAAATCGTATTGATAATGAAAGTGGATAATAAAAGAAAACTGCCAAGAATTTTATTCTTAATTAAAATTAAGCTACCGATATAAATAAAAATATAATAATGTAATTATTATTTTCGTCAGTAAATGTTCTCAATTGCGATGATAGAATATTGACCTTTAAAGAAGTTCAATATGTTAGTGCTTCAGCTTCAGCGATTTTTAATTAAAAATTCCGATTAAACGACAATATTTTGGATATCTAAGTAAATCTGAAAAGACAAGTTCTGATCTTTCCAATGATGTTACGAACTTAGAACTACAGACACGTTCCTAGAACGTTTAATTTGTATCTAGCGATTGTATGCTGAATTAAATCTGGCCAAATTTCTAATCAAAACAGCTACAAGCCGAAAGCCCAAAGCCTATACTTACAGTGCTTTATTCCTTGAAACCCAATTACATTTTAAAATCTAAGGACTTCGAATTACTAATCTCTTTTCAAGCTTCAAGCACTTTGAAAAATCGTGAAGCCTCTTAAATTACATGTTGCAAAGCACTTTTATAAAGTAATTCGTGTACTAAGCCCCAATTACTTGATCATGAATGTGTTTGAATTAAATGTTTCAGAGTTCTGAAAGCATAAAGCACTAACGCTCTATCCAGCTCTAAGCTAAATTAGATTTCTAAGCATGGAATTGTGAATTATACCTATAGTAGATATTTTGAAAGGTTCTATGTTGGGCGAAACCTGATATTTTTTTCAATTCGATAATTTTTCTTTTGCAAACTATTACCAGCTTTTTCCACTGTCCTTCGGCATTCGAAGTTTCATTCAGAATGAATAAATACACCTCAATCAAAGATACTAGTCTAGTAGTTTTGCCGTTTAAAATTTAGCTGACTGAAATAGTTTACCAACATTTTGACGAAAATATTTTTCGCATTATCCTTTTATTATTGCAGGGCTATGATAGAATTTTTTGAGT
This sequence comes from Agrilus planipennis, assembly GCF_000699045.2. Classification (NCBI taxonomy): domain Eukaryota; kingdom Metazoa; phylum Arthropoda; class Insecta; order Coleoptera; family Buprestidae; genus Agrilus; species Agrilus planipennis. The sequence continues at coordinate 1,427,267 of NW_020442464.1, forward strand.
TTGTATTAAAGCTGAACAGTTGAGTCAGATATTTAACCCTTTTAGTGTTTTATTTTACTTTAACTCTATTTTTAACAAATGTTTTACCAAACACCATATACATGAAACATTCAATTGCTTTTTATGTTGTACTAGTAACTGATAATTTTTTATACTTGCGGTGATCAGTTATTTGAACTTAAAAGATTTTTCTCCTTATACTTGTAAATACATTACGACATGAAAACGGAGGTTGCAACTCTTAGGTGTATATACGAGGGTGGATTGATAAGTTTCCGGCCTAACCAAGAGATGACGCCACTAGGCTTACCTTGAGGTGACATTCTATAGTACCATCCTTGGATAGCTTGTAGCTATAGTTTCAGCCCGATCTCCTTGCTAGTGTAGGTTTGACAGCACGCTGAACAAGACGCCTCTGTGGTTTTCGTAAAAATGGAAAAGCAGGAAAATNAGGAAACAAAACAGTATTTAAAGCAAGAGACGATCGCCGAGAGCGAGTAGAAATAAATTGACCGTTGCAGAAGTGAATCGAGAAATAAATAGCGCAGTGAATAGTGATATATCAACAGTAGTGTGAATAAATAGAATAATTCATCACCTAAGTTTAGTAATAATTTAATAGTGTTTTTAAGCTCTTCAATAACTAGTGTAAATAAATAGTTTTTGTCAGCCTTAGAAGTTAATTTTGTTAAACCCACGAACGTTACAGTATGATATTTTGCAAAATATTTCAAGAGCGTTATTACATATATAATCATTTTCGTTTTATTTAAACATACGATATAACTCTAAGCGGTGTTTTTAGAGTTATATTTATGTTCTCTTTTAAAAAAAAATTAGAGTTATTCCTGAATAGCTGACCCACGTTTCTATGTAGGTGTTTGAAAAATGTGGCGGTTGTGAATTTACAAAAACTTATTTCTCAGACGAATACACGCACATACGTATGTGACGGATTAGTGTGGTACATTTACATTGTGTAATAACTTAATCTTTGGGACAGTAAAAAATTACTTTCTCTTAGATTAATACGGATAACTTATTTACTATTAATTTTCTACTATAAGGGGCGTCAGTTGCGACAAAATACTTTTTAATTGTATGCCCACACACGTTTTGAGGCAACGTTACTAAGAACATCAACAAAATGTAATATTTCGATCATAAGTGGGATCCGTGTCAAGAAGGCATGCATCTCTTGATGGCAAAACTTAAATAAATGAAAAATGTTTTAATAATGGAGTCATCAGTTTTCTCCTGTACGAAGTCGAAAAAAGTGTTGGTAAAACGCTATAATAGCACATCCTTCAAAGGCCTTGAACTGATTCCATTCCAACGCTTTGACATTTATTAGTGGTTAATATCAAATATTAATATGTGAAAATTCATTCTCAATTTTTTACCCAGTATAGACTACCTCTAAAAACTATATTTAGAAGATAAGAACTGGAAGTTTGTATGAAAGCAATAGGTGTTGAAGAAGTGAATTCCGGAATGAAAATTTGAGTATATACACGCCATTGACGTAATATTGTCATTAATTTCATTCCAATCATTTTTTAAAACTTAAATAATAGGTACTAACACTCTTAACATCGGAAGCTTCATTTTAGGATTAATTGTTTTCAAATTCACTTGTTACGCTATTTTTTTGTGCTTCTCCCATTTCACAAATTCCATTAATCGAACTATTTTTATTGTTGGATGATTTGTAGAGGTAGCTGAATAAGATTTTTAACATAGATATAACTTAAACTACATTTTTATATTTTGTAATGGCATATTCTTACATTAGGAGTTAAGGTTGAGTGTGAAAATTATAGATGTATCGTGAAAGTTTCAGTTCGATTAATGTTGGAAATAAAAAGAGAATATTAAGTACTTAAAATTTAAGGCCTTTGAAGGTTGGAAGGTTTTTATTTATAACCAACACCGACGTTTCGCCTCTATTTGGGAGGCTTTTTCAAGGTAGATTGGTTGTTCGTAAATAAAAACTTTCCAACCCTCAATTGCTTTGAACTTCACTTAACATTATCCAAGCTAAGGGACGAAATGGAGAATTAAAAGGGCATTTTTCAAGTTTAAAGCAATCATTAATAATAAATGGTCATTCAAATTTAAACTTTTAACCATTTTTATTTATAACCAACACCGACGTTTCGCCTCTATTTGGGAAACTTTTTCAAGGTAGATTGGTTGTTCGTAAATAAAAACTTTCCAACCCTCAATTGCTTTGAACTTCACTTAACATTATCCAAGCTAAGGGACGAAATGGAGAATTAAAAGGGCATTTTTCAAGTTTAAAGCAATCATTAATAATAAATGGTCATTCAAATTTAAACTTTTAACCATTTTTATTTATAACCAACACCGACGTTTCGCCTCTATTTGGGAAACTTTTTCAAGGTAGATTGGTTGTTCGTAAATAAAAACTTTCCAACCCTCAATTGCTTTGAACTTCACTTAACATTATCCAAGCTAAGGGACGAAATGGAGAATTAAAAGGGCATTTTTCAAGTTTAAAGCAATCATTAATAATAAATGGTCATTCAAATTTAAACTTTTAACCATTTTTATTTATAACCAACACCGACGTTTCGCCTCTATTTGGGAAACTTTTTCAAGGTAGATTGGTTGTTCGTAAATAAAAACTTTCCAACCCTCAATTGCTTTGAACTTCACTTAACATTNCAGAGGTTTGAAATTTTGTAGTAAGACAGATAAAGCTTTGTTCTAAAGTCTGTCGAAGGCCATTTTTAAATCTTTTAATTTCTATTGAAAGTACGTGTCCTACAATAAGCATCAACTTTAAGCACTTGTAAAAGCTTTTAATGACCATATTATTGAAAACCAAAACCGTACCGAGTTAGGGTGAATCTTTGTCTGTTACCATACAAACAATCACATATTTATCTCGCAGCATTAAATCACAATGTTGACAAAAGAAACCCATGTTTTCGGAAATTAATAAATGACACCGAATATTTTTCTGTTTACCGATTGAATCTGCGAATAATGAAAATTTTAGCCGCGAGTACAAGAACTGGATTGCAAATTTTTCGCCCGCGAATAATGAAAACGCGAATGAAGGCGTGAATGAGGAACTTTTACTGTAATAAAATTTTTCTGCATATTTAATTGATGACTATAATCTACTAATCCGGGGTAAACGAGGGTTGCAAGTTCTTAATGTTTTGTTTACTGTTTGTAATTTTATTCAGTATGCAGTTGTTCAACGTGATATAAAGTTTAAAAATAAGTTAATATATTTGTATATGTTGTAGTTGTGTAAACATATATTTGTGTAATTATTTGACCGCCACTCTGGAAAAAACTACAT
>NW_020442464.1:1432609-1440250 GCF_000699045.2 Agrilus planipennis
ACAACTAACCTAGGTGGCTAATATAAAATAGGAGTCGAAAAATTTGATATTTTTGATAAATGACTGAACAAACCAAAGCTGATATTATATCATGTTATGGGCGGTATGTTGCCATCTACTTTCTGTTATCTGTATCTGTCATTAAAGAGGATGTCCTAATGATGATAAAAAGCGAAAAAGTCCTTTGTGATGCTCTTGGCCTAAAGAATATGGTAAATTTATGTGCGAAATTTAAACACAGACGAATTCGAGTAGAATTAACCTATTGTATTAGGCACTTCTTTTATTAATATCAATATTTTAAGAAAGTTTCTCGAGTTGGAAGATGTGACAGCAGCAACAAAAAATTTTTCCTCATTTGCTTCAGGTAATAATCTGGAGTGGGATGAAATTAAGTTAATTTAACATTAGTGTTTGATAATTAATTTTTTATTTATTAAATGTAACTGTATTTTTGCACGTGTGTGAGTAAAACTTTAGTTGGAAAATTTAAGTAGAACAGGTGGCTAATCTGTTGCCCAGCCCTTCCTCTAAAACAAAATACTTCGCGAGGGCCCTGGATGAGATTGTAATGTTTAAGTATTATACTAGCCGTGGCAATGATTTTAAATCTAAGTATTTATAGAATAAACAATAGGTGAACTAAAAAAGCAGTTATTTCGGTTTCCAATTGAGTTAGAACAGTTTTTTTTATAGAATACCAAGGCAATGTATCAATACCTTCATTTATTGCAAACATTTCTTTGACAAATGCATCCTAAAAACTTCGTACTTTTTCAAACGCCATTTTGAATTTAATTTAATCGGATTAATCGGGACTATAAAATATAAATCTCGAAGAACATTGATCAGCTTACGGCTAAGCTCTAGTGTAACCGAAGTAGGATGAAAATTAAAACAAATTAAAATATACCATACTAAATTAAGTAAATGTTTCATTTGACTTCGTTTTTATAAATAATTTTTGGCTTTATTTAACTAATGATCACATGAGTTTAGCCATAACTTGAAACTAAAGTCATTTGTATTTGTTGAAATTTGCCACAATTAAATCAATAACTATTTGATCAATTACTTGTTACATAATTATAACTACATACATACANTTTATAACATTAATTGTTATAATAATGTACCTGAATTAAATTAATAAAATATGTTTGCGTGTCGAGGGTGTCTTTTTAATTTCAAAGGAGTATTTTCTTAATATTACTCCACAGGTCAAATTACTCTTGACACTGAACGATCATCATGTAATTGCTGGTTTTCGTGAAAGTGCGTGGGTTTAAGGACAAAAACGTTGATCGTTTCGATAAATCAAAGTAAAATGAAAGTAACCCGCAAAAAGTCTGGAAAATTCGTTGAGCAACTCTTTATATCCAGTTTAATTAGAATTAGATAAGCTAGCGATGCGTTACAATTGGCCCTGTTGTCTATAAGTTCGTTGAACTGGATGCTTGAGTCAGATATAAATTTCTAATTATTTGCCGGGTCAACCGGTAAATAAATTTGCGTGATAAGGCATAGAAAACGGGTAAATTATTCATAACTCTCTCGGTAAGTCTTGTGTCGGACAAGCTAAGAATTCTCTTCGACACGCATGCAATAGTCTGTGTACCATGCCGTTATTTAACATGACAAGGGTTGATAAACAACGACACGGAGCAAGCCCATCAGGACTTTAAATCTAATCGTGTAATGTACGCGGCTGTTGCTAAGAAATGGAAACATTTGTTATGCGTTTTCCGAATTTTCTTGATTACCTAATATATTCTGCTGCCTCGCACCTTTGCTACGCGTAAATAATGAGACAGATAATCTTGGAGGCGTTAAAATTATTACAGTTAAAGATGCATTAATTAAATATAGGGCAAAAAAGAGAAATTAACCGTAATGGAATGGCTGATAGATGTGGAACATGGAGATTTCGATATACAAAAATGGAACTAGAGAATAACATAATCTATTAGGTATCATCAGTTTGACAAGTAGATATTCTTATTTGAACTTAACTTCTTAAACATTAATGTATCCCATGTGATAAACCTCGATGGGGGGGGGGCACCTTCTTCTGGTCAGTTTCTTAAAAATTCAGTTAATCTACAGTAAAAGCTCTTTATTCACAGGGTATACGTTCCATAAATATGCCGCGAATACAGAAACCGTGGATATGCAATGGTAATTAGTATGGAATCATAGGGGATACGTTCTAAGGTTCCGAAATAAAACCAATGTGTCAGAATAAACTCAATTTATTGAGAAATTCGCAATTAAAATTAATCGTTATAATCAGCTTTAGACAAGGGTTTAAAAAATTTAGTGATTTTTTCTTGTTTTGAATTACTTCACTCGGTTACATCTTTTATAAAAGTCGCCACTGCACGAGCCAACAGTCCTTAAAAGATGCCGATACCTTGAAAAATAACACCGAATCCTTTTCTGTTTACTCGGTTACAGCTTTTACAAAAGCTACCTCGGCACGTACCAACAGTACATACTCAATAGATGCCGATATATTGAGGGGATTCAGTAGTATATGCGCCGTAGAGTAAAAACATCCTTATCGGTGAGTTTAATGTTTGGAACAGAGGTTTGAAATTTTGTAGTAAGACAGATAAAGCTTTGTTCTAAAGTCTGTCGAAGGCCATTTTTAAATCTTTTAATTTCTATTGAAAGTACGAGTCCTACAATANTAATCAGCTTTAGACAAGGGTTTAAAAAATTTAGTGATTTTTTTTGTTTTGAATTTTGAATTAGTCCACTCGGTTACATCTTTTATAAAAGTCGCCATGGCACGAGCCAACAGTACTTAAAAGATGTCGATACGTTGAAAAATAACACCGAATCCTTTTCTGTTTACTCGGCTACATCTTTCATAAAAGCTGCCTCGGCATGTACCTACCGTATATACTCAAAAGATGCCGAAACATTAAGGGGATTCAGTACTACAGAGCCGGGCAAACTTTAACTTCGCAGGATCCGCTACATGAGGTTAGTTTGAGTCACTCCATACCCTTCTATAAGTACGAGAGAGTAAGGAGTAATGAATAATTTTGTTTTGTCTTCTTCTCCCTTCTACTCCCATATCAAGCCCCTTCATCCCGTAGACGAGCGAAGCCTCTCTCGCAACTTAAATAATACCTACGAAAATTTTCGTTACTACGTTCGCAAAACTATTGGGTTTGGCTATGGAAGAGGGGACTCACCTACGAAATGGAAGGGATAAGAAAAGGAAAGAATCATCTCACTCGCACTCGCAGGATCAATGAGGAGCTNGCGCCGTAGAGTAAAAACATGCTTATCGGTTCTAGATATCATGAATTTAATGTTTGGAACAGAGGTTTGAAATTTTGTAGTAAGATAGATAAAACTTTGTTCTAAAGCCTGTCGAAGGCCATTTTTAAATCTTTTAATTTCTATTGAAAATACATGTCCTACAATAAGCATCAACTTTAAGCACTTGTAAAAGCTTTTAATGACCATATTATTGAAAATCAAAACCGTACCGAGTTAGGGTGAACCTTTGTCTGTTACCATACAAACAATCACATATTTATCTCGCAGCATTAAATCACAATGTTGACAAAAGAAACCCATGTTTTCGGAAATTAATAAATGACACCGAATATTTTTCTGTTTACCGATTGCATCCGCGAATAATGAAAATTTTAGCCGCGAGNAAGACATTGGAAGGGGCAAATCGCTAGAGAAAGTAAATGAAGTATACTTATAGTGAAAATTTCTACAATATTTATGTTCTACAGAATACATTATTAGGTATAGACATTATGTTGTTCTTCTTTTACTTCCTTGACATTGTATTGGTAATTTATTTTTCTTTTGTTTGGAGTTGAAACCCATGTACATAATGGTAAAAAAACATGTCAGTGGATAATGTGTCGGATTTTACATTAATTAACGTCTTTAATTGGCTGTAGACATTAATTTATTTAGCGGTCGTGAATTGTTAGAGAATGTAAATAAAGTCAATTAAAGGCCATTAAGTGTACCTGGTCGTTAATGTACGTACAAACTTACAATACGTTGACATTTAAGATGCAATCAGGTTATTAACGTAAAAGATTAAGTAGCTTTCGCAAATAAAATCGATTTTAAATGTGAGGCTTCACTAGCAAAATTACGAGCTAACAGTCTGGAGCTGGTAAATTTCAGCTGACATGGCAGACACGTTCTTACAAAGAGTAGATATTACACTGAATTATTGTGGTGTCTATCGACTCATCAGGGATTAAAAATATAGGAAAACTATTATTTGAGTGGCGCGGTTTTTAATTTTATTTATCAAACGTATTCGTCAATTAAAAGACTTTTTATTTAAATATCTAAAGGTGCGTTTGGATTTAGCAACCGGGTGTTTAAAACTGTAAATATTTCTTACTAATCCAAAAGTTGACTACGAAATATCAACGCCATCCGGAATATGGAAGATGTCCCGATAATGGGGGGCTATATTTCTATATATCTAAGTAGGCGCAAAATTACTAGGAACAGGGGTGAATTCGGCCCATTTCTGTTTTAACATCGGTTTGGAGCTTAACAATTTACAGACTTGTAGATCTATATATGTTTAATTGAATTCCTTAACGGCGGATACGTGAGTTAGAACAGAAGGGTGAACTAGACAAAAATTATTCCAAAGGAACTTCAAATGTCTTAATTGGCTCTCATTATTTTGGAAAAGTTTTAAACAATTATTTGACTTTGACTTTGACTTCTACTTTCGAGGATTTTAAAGGTCAAGCAAGTGTTTTAACCCCCCCCCCTCCCTATTATCCGAACATGTAGCCGTATGTGCATTTTCTGGATCTGATGATTAATTCTCTGACCGTTGTGCTTGATGAATTATTACAAGCACCTCAATTAATTTTTATTTTCATCTTGCTGCTGTTGATCAGGGGATCCTTCCACCAACCATATCGTAATACAAAGTGGTGGTGAAGGACAAAAGGTCCTGTAGGGATTGCGGTAGTGTGGGTTGGTGGTGGTTAAAGTGGTTGTGTAAACTCCAAGCGATCCAAGGAATCCACAGCGAGAAAACAAGCTAAGCAAGTGTCTTCTGAAAGTTAAACCACGATTTAACCACTAGATCCCTCCGCTGGTTACGTTTTAATTAAACCCTAAGTCCTAAAAGGGCTCCATTACACCACATATCTATATTTTTGGTTGTATTTGTGCTGAACAGATTTTACAGGTACATATCTTAATTCGGCCTTAATTATGAATTTTTATTGGAAAAACTTATTATGAACGTATTGTAGCGAGCACGAGTGTGTTTGTGTGCGATCGGGCACACGTGTACGTGAATGGCTTATCGATTCGCCGACTAGCCGCGGGCGCCTTTTCATGTGCGCCGTATTTGTAAATGGGTATGTCGTACCTGAGTTCTGGGAAAGCAGTTAAACCGTTCAAAGAAAAACTAAACGATCCGGATGTTTCTAGAGGGTTCCAGAAAGGAAACAAAACAGTATTTAAAGCAAGAGACGATCGCCGAGAGCGAGTAGAAATAAATTGACCGTTGCAGAAGTGAATCGAGAAATAAATAGCGCAGTGAATAGTGATATATCAACAGTAGTGTGAATAAATAGAATAATTCATCACCTAAGTTTAGTAATAATTTAATAGTGTTTTTAAGCTCTTCAATAACTAGTGTAAATAAATAGTTTTTGTCAGCCTTAGAAGTTAATTTTGTTAAACCCACGAACNTAATAGTGTTTTTAAGCTCTGTAATCACTAGTGTAAATAAATAGTTTTTGTCAGTCTTAGAAGTTAATTTTGTTAAACCCACGAACGTTACAGTATGATATTTTGCAAAATATTTCAAGAGCGTTATTACATATATAATCATTTTCGTTTTATTTAAACATACGATATAACTCTAAGCGGTGTTTTTAGAGTTATATTTATGTTCTCTATTAAAAAAAAATTAGAGTTATTCCTGAATAGCTGACCCACGTTTCTATGTAGGTGTTTGAAAAATGTGGCGGTTGTGAATTTACAAAAACTTATTTCTCAGACGAATACACGCACATACGTATGTGACGGATTAGTGTGGTACATTTACATTGTGTAATAACTTAATCTTTGGGACAGTAAAAAATTACTTTCTCTTAGATTAATACGGATAACTTATTTACTATTAATTTTCTACTATAAGGGGCGTCAGTTGCGACAAAATACTTTTTAATTGTATGCCCACACACGTTTTGAGGCAACGTTACTAAGAACATCAACAAAATGTAATATTTCGATCATAAGTGGGATCCGTGTCAAGAAGGCATGCATCTCTTGATGGCAAAACTTAAATAAATGAAAAATGTTTTGATGATGGAGCAGCAGTGTTCTCCAGTTTTCTTCTGTATGAAGTCAAAAAAGTGTTGGTAAAATGATATAATGGCACCTCCTACAAAGGCCTTGAACTGATTCCATTCCAACGCTTTGACATTTATTAGTGGTTAATATCAAATATTAATATGTGAAAATTCATTCTCAATTTTTTACCCAGTATAGACTACCTCTAAAAACTATATTTAGAAGATAAGAACTGGAAGTTTGTATGAAAGCAATAGGTGTTNTATATGAAAATTCATTCTCAATTTTTTACCCACTATAACTACTAAGATTAGAACTAGAAGTTTGTACGAAAGTAGTAGTAGATGTTGAAGAAGTGAATTCCAGAATGAAAATATACACATCATTGATATAATAAATTGTCATGAACTTAATTCCAATCATTTTTTACCTCTTAAATAATAGGTACTAACATTGGAAGCCTCATTTTAGGATTTATTGTTTTCAAATTCACTTACGCTATGCTTTTTGGGCTCCTCCAATTTGACTAATTCCATTAAGGTTTTCCAAGGTAGGTTGGTTTTTCATAAATAAAAACCTTTCAACCCTCAATTGGTTTGAACTTTACTTAATATTATCCAAACTAAGGGATGAAATGGAGAATAAAATGGAATTTTTCAAGTTTAAAGCAATCATTAATAATAAATGGTCATTCAAATTTAAACTTTTAACCCTATTAACCATTTTTATTACAAAATAGGACGCGAACTTTTAAAAATTTGATTTCACTCAGGTGAATATTTTAGAGAAAAATGCTAAACAGCAATATAAGAATTTTAATTGCTTATTAATAATTATGTTAATCCATACTGTGTTTTATCAGCTATATCACTACATAAGTCTTGATAATGTTGATTTTGTTATCATATGGTCATAAATAAATAAATTAATTGGTATTTAGATATTTTAGATCGGTTACCCATTACTCATTTAAATGTAAGGGGAAAACTTTGAGTTTTCCTAGTATTCACATTAAAACAAGGGTTTGGGCTTTTCCAGCTTGTTTATCAATCGTCTAGAAAATAGGAGTGAGTGGAAGAACTGTAATATTAAAAAAAAAAATGCAGTTATTAAATTAAGAATGAATAGTTTAGTGTTACTAACTGTAAATGATATTTCTTACAGTACAACATGAAGAAATATCACTTACAGATCTAATTGTGAGTATATGTACATGTATATGTGTGCAGTTTTGCTTAACGTTCGGTTACTTTTATATAATAGGTGTAGTAAGTTAATTAATATTTGATAGCTGCCAACAAAAATATAGTA